>NW_026975098.1:0-194136 GCF_030014295.1 Loxodonta africana | reverse complement strand
ATAGAATACAGAAGAATAAAGAACATTGACAATTATGGTATATACAATATAGAATAAAGAATATTGGATATACAATATAGAAGAATATAGTTTATAGATTATTGAGGAATGTAGAATATAGAAGAATATAGAATATAAAAGAATATAGAGTTTAGAGTGTAGAATATAGAATAAAGAAAAATTTAGATTATAGAAAGTAGAATATAGAATATAGAGTTATATACAATATAGAACATAGAATATGAAGAATAGAGAAGAATAAAGAATAGAAAAGTGTTTAGAGTACAGAATGTAGACAGTAAAATACAGAATACAGAAAATGAAATATAGAGTATAGAATGTAGACTATAGATTATAGAATATAGAAGAATATAGAATATAGAGAACAGAATATAGAATATAAAATAGAGAATATAGAACATAGAAGATAGAAGGATATAGAATACAGAATACAGGATATTGACAAAAATGGAATATAGAATGTAAGATATAAAATATACAATATAGAATATTACAGAATATAGAATGTAGAAGTACATAGATTATAGAATATAGAAGATATAGAATGTAGAATATAATATATAGAAGAATATAGAATACAGAATAAGAAGAATATAGAATGCAGAATATAGAACATGGAATATAGAATAGAGTATATAGAAGAATATAGAATATTGATGAATATCTAATATAGAATATACAGAACAGAATATAGAACATAGAATATAGAAAAATATAGAATATAGGATAGAGAATATGGAATACAGAATATAGAATATTGATGAATATGGAATGTAGACTATGATATATAAAATGTACAATATAGAAGAATATAGAATATACAAAACAGAATATAGAATGTAGAAGAATATAGATTAAAGAATATAGAAGAATATTGAATATAGAATTTAGAATGCAGAATATGGAACATAGGATAGAGAATATAGATTATAGAATACAGAACGTGGAATATAGAATATAGAAGAATACAGACTATAGGAAAATTTAGAATATAGAATGTAGAGTGGAGAACATAGGATATAGAATACAGAACATACAAGAAAATAGAATATAGAATGTAGGATATAGAATACAGAATATAAAAGAGAGAAGTTAAAGAATATAGAAATATTTAGAATACATAATGTAGACTGTAGAATATAGAAGAATATAGAGAAGAGAATATAGAACATAGAGGATAGAACATAGAATATAGAAGAATATAGAATAGAGGATATTCAGGAAAATGGAATATAGACTATAAAACATAAAATATACAATATAGAAGAATATAGAATAAAGAATGTAGAATACAGATAATACAATACAGAACATAGAATAGAGACTATAGAGTGTAAACGTATATAAATTACAGAATATAGAAGAATATAGAATACAGAATGTAGAATGAATATAAATTATAGAACATAGAATATAGAATACAGAAGAATATAGATTATGGAAAGTAGAATACAGAAGTATATAGAATATAGTAGAGAATGTTGAATATGGAATATAGAATATAGAAGAATATAGTTTATAAAAGAATATAGAAAATAGAATATTGATGAGTATAGACTATAAGACATAAAATATACAATGTAGAAGAATATAGAAAACAATGTAGAAGTATATAGATTATAAAATACAGAAGAATATGGAATATATACTGTAGAATGTAGAATATACAATATAAAACACAGAATACAGAACATAGAATTTAGAATATTGAAGAATATAGGTTATAGAATATAGAAGAATATAGAATGTAGAAAAATATAGACTGTAGAATATAGATTACAGCATGTGATATAGAATAGAGCATGTAGAAGAATACAGAATATAGAACATAGAAGATAGAATATTGAATATAGAAAATAGAATGGTGATTATTAAATACAGAAGAAAAATATACAGAAGATTATACGATGTAGAGTATAGAATGTAGAAGAATACAGAAGGGTATACAATATGGAATATAGAATATAGAAAGTAGAATACGGAATATAGAAGAATATAGAAGATAATAGAATATAGGACACAAGAATATAGAAAATATAATATAGAACAGAATATACGATATAGAAGAAAATTGACGATAGAAGATAGATTGAAGATAGTAGATAGAAGAAAGCAGATGATAGAAGAGGATTGAACATAGAACATAGAACACAAAACATAGATTATAGAGTATAGAATACAGAATATAGAATTTAGAATGTAGATAGAATACAGAATATAAAACATAGAATATTGAATAAGGAATATAGAATATAGAAGAAAATAGAATACAGAAGAATATAGAATATAGAGTGTATATAATGTAGAATATAGAAAATAGAATTTATAATTTACAATATAGGTAAATATAGAATAATACAGAATAAGAATAATGTAGAATATTGTTGTTGTTAGGTGCTGTCAAGTCGGTTCCGACTCATAGAGACCCTATGCACAAAAGAATGAAACAGAGTTGGTCCTGCGCCATCCTTATAACAGGTGTTGTGCTTGAGCTCATTGTTGCAGCCACTGTGTCAATCCACCTCGCTGAGGGTCTTCCTCTTTTCCACTGACCCTGTACTCTGCCAAGCATGACGTCCTTCTCCAAGGACTCATCCGTCCTGAAAACGTGTCCAAAATATGTAAGACGCAGTCTCGCCATCCTTGCCTCTAAGGAGCATTCTGGCCGCACTTCTTCCAAGATAGATGTGTTCGTTCTTTTGGCAGTCCATGGTATATTCAATATTCTTCGCCAACACCACAGTTCAAAGGCGTCAACTCTTCTTCGGTCTTCCTTATTCATTGTCCAGCTTTCACATTCATATGATGTGATTGCAAATACCATGGCTTGGGTCAGGCACACCTTAGTCTTCAGGGTGACATCTTTGCTCTTCAACACTTTGAAGAGGTCCTTTGCAGCAGATTTGCCCAGTGCAATGCATCTTTTAATTTCTTGACTGCTGCTTCCATGGCTGTTGATTGTGGATCCAAGTAAAATGAAATCCTTGACAACGTCAATCTTTTCTCCATTTATCATGATGTTGCACATTGGTCCAGTTGTGAGGATTTTTGTTTTCTTTATGTTGATTTGCCGTCCACACTGAAGGCTGTGGTCTTTGATCTTCAAATATAAAATATTGAACATAAAATGTAGAATATAGAAGAATATAGATTATAGCATATAGAAGAATATAAAATATAGAATGTAGAATGCGGAATATAGAATATAGCATATAGAACGTAGAATACAGAATATAGAAGACTATAGAATATAGAAGACTATAGAATATAGAAAATAGAAGAATATATAATGTAGAATGTAGAATACAAAATATATAATAAAGATGAGTATATAGAATATCATTATAGGATATAGAAGAATATAGAAAGTAGAATATGAAATAGAGTATAGAATAAAGATGAATATAGAATATAGAAAAATACTGAATGTAGAATATAGAATATGTAAGATAGGAAATAGAAGAATATAATATATAGAATATAGAACACAGAATATTGAACATAGAATGTAGAATATAGAACAATAAAGAATATAGAAGTATATAGTATTTAGAGGAATACAGAACATAGAATATAGGATATAGAATATAGAACAGTATAGAATATAGAATACAGAAGAACATAGAATATAGTATGTATAATGTAGAACATGGAATAGAGAATACAGAATATAGAAGAATACAGAAGGATATAGAATATAGAAGAATATAGAATATAGAAGGATATAAAATATAGAAGAATATAGGGAGAATAAAGGGAGAAGCAGAGAGAGATTTCATAAAGACACAAGCGGAGATGACAATGTGACCACAGAGGCAGAGATTGGATGATGCAGCAACAGCCATGGAATAGAGACAGCCACCAGAAGCTGGAAGAGGCAATGAACAGATTCTCCCCTGGAGCCTCTGAAGAGTGTGTGGTGTGGTTCTGCCGTGACAGCTTGATTAAGGCTCAGGTATTTTGGCTCTGACTTTGGATTTCTGGCCTCCTGAGCTGTGGAAGAATAAATTTCTGTTGTTTTAAGTCACTCAGTTTGTAGCAATTTGTTATAACAGACACAGAAAATGAATTAACTGACCAATAAAAGATGTGGTAATCTATGCATCATTACAGTATTGTAACCTGATGAGGGTGGATCCTGCCCGGCGCGACCCCTTGAGTCAAATGAGAGACACCAGGCCTTTGAAAAAGAGAAAACAGACTTTATTGCAAGCCGGTCAAGCAAGGAGCTCAGAGATTAAGTCTCAAATCAAGCACCCTGAGGTTGGGGATTCCAGTGCAGGTGCAGGATTTGTGATAGGGAACTTCAGCATAATTCATGAAGTTTCTAAGAACTGGCAGACAATTTCAGGAAATGAACACATACAGGGGTGCAGTAGGGGGTGCAATATGGTGGCTGGGGGCATGTGGTTTTTAGGGTGGTGTGAAACATGAAGTTTATCTAAGGACAGCTTTGTGGCTTATTGCTCAAGTCCAAATAGAGTGGGGGGAAGGTTGGTGGGTAGCGAAGCAAACTTGAGCAGAGAAGCAGTAAGATGGCCTTGAGCTGCTACACAGAATTTCTTATCAAAAGTGTGTGATGTGGCCCAGGTGTGATGCGAGGAAGGGGAACCATTTAACCCTGTTGTTTGCGGTATCAATAATATATATTTTTTAAATAATATTTATTGTGCTTTTTTAAGTGGAAGTTTGCAAATCAAGTAAGTCTCTCACATATAAACTTATATACACCTTACTACATACTCCCATTTACTCTCCCCCTAATGAGCCGGCCCGCTCCCTCCTTCCAGACTCTCCTTTCGGGACCATTTTGCCAGTTTCTAACCCTCTCTACCCTCCCATCTCCCCTCTAGACAGGAGATGCCAACACAGTCTCAAGTGTCCACCTGATACAAGTAGCTCACTCCTCATCAGCATCTCTCTCCAACCCTTTGTCCAGTCCAATTCATGTTGAGGAGTTGGTTCCTGTCCTGGGCCAACAGAAGTTTTGGGGACCACGACTGCCGGGATTCTTCTAGTCTCAGTCAGACCATTAAGCCTGGTCTTCTTTTTTTATGATTAACTTTTTTTATTAACTTTTATTGAGCTTCAAGTGAACGTTTACAAATGAAGTCAGACTGTCACATATAAGTTTATATACACCTTACTCCGTACTCCCACTTGCTCTCCCCAAGGAGTCAGCCCTTCCAGTCTCTCCTTTCGTGACAATTTTGCCAGCTTCCAATTCTCTCTATCCTCCCATCCCCCCTCCAGACAGGAGATGCCAACACAGTCTCAAGTGACCACTTGATATAATTAGTTCACTCTTCATCAGCATCTCTCACCTACCCACTGTCCAGTCCCTTTCATGTCTGATGAGTTGTCTTCGGGGATGGTTCCTCTCCTGTGCCAACAGAAGGTCTGGGGACCATGACCGCCGGGATTCCTCTAGTCTCAGTCAGACCATTAAGTATGGTCTTTTTATGAGAATTTGGGGTCTGCATCCCACTGTTCTCCTGCTCCCTCAGGGGTTCTCTGTTGTGCTCCCTGTCAGGGCAGTCATCGATTGTGGCCGGGCACCAACTAGTTCTTCTGGTCTCAGGATGATGTAGGTCTCTGGTTCATGTGGCCCTTTCTGTCTCTTGGGCTCTTAGTTGTCGTGTGACCTTGGTGTTCTTCATTCTCCTTTGCTCCAGGTGGGTTGAGACCAATTGATACATCTTAGATGGCCACTTGTTAGCATTTTAGACCCCAGACGCCACATTTCAAAGTGGGATGCAGAATGTTTTCATAATAGTATTATTTTGCCAATTGACTTAGAAGTCCCCTTAAACGATGGTCCCCAAACCCCCACCCTTGCTCCGCTGACCTTTGAAGCATTCATTTTATCCCGGAAACTTCTTTGCTTTTGGTCCAGTCCAGTTGAGCTGACCTTCCATGTATTGAGTGTTGTCCTTCCCTTCACCTAAAGCAGTTCTTATCTACTAATTTAATCAGTAAAAAACCCTCTCCCACCCTCCCTCCCTCCCGCCTCTCATAACCACAAAAGTATGTGTTCTTCTCAGTTTATACTATTTCTCAAGATCTTATAATAGTGGTCTTATACAATATTTGTCCTTTTACCTCTGACTAATTTCATTCAGCATAATGCCTTCCAGGTTCCTCCATGTTATGAAATGTTTCACAGATTCATCACTGTTCTTTATCGATGCGTAGTATTCCATTGTGTGAATATACCACAATTTATTTACCCATTCATCCGTTGATGGACACCTTGGTTGCTTCCAGCTTTTTGCTATTGTAAACAGAGCTTCAATAAACATGGGTGTGCATATATCTGTTTGTGGGAAGGCTCTTATTTCTCTAGGGTATATTCGGAGGAGTGGGATTTCTGGGTTGTATGGTAGTTCAATTTCTAACTGTTTAAGATAATGCCAGATAGATTTCCAAAGTGGTTGTACCATTTTACATTCCCACCAGCAGTGTATAAGAGTTTCAATCTCTCCGCAGCCTCTCCAACATTTATTATTTTGTGTTTTTTGGATTAATGCCAGCTGTGTTGGAGTGAGATGGAATCTCATCATGGATTTAATTTGCATTTCTCTAATGGCTAATCATCGAGAGCATTTTCTCATGTATCTGTTAGCTGCCTGAATATCTTCTTTAGTGAAGTGTGTGTTCATATCCTTTGCCCACTTCTTGATTGGGTTGTTTGTCTTTTTGTGGTTGAGTTTTGACAGAATCATGAAGATTTTAGAGATCAGGCGCTGGTTGGAGATGTCATAGCTGAAAATTCTTTCCCAATCTGTAGGTGGTCTTTTTCCTCTTTTGGTGAAGTCTTTAGATGAGCATAGGTGTTTGATTTTTAGGAGCTCCCAGTTACCTGGTTTCTCTTCATCATTTTTGGTAATGTTTTGTATTCTGTTTATGCCTTGAATTAGGGCTCCTAAGGTTGTCCCTATTTTTTCTTCCATGATCTTTATCGTTTTAGTCTTTATGTTTAGGCCTTTGATCCACTTGGAGTTAGTTTTTGTGCATGGTGTGAGGTATGGGTCCTGTTTCATTTTCTTGCAAATGGATATCCAATTATGCCAGCACCATTTGTTAAAAAGACTATCTTTTCCCCAATTAACTGACACTGGGCCTTTGTCAAATATCAGCTGCTCATATGTGGATGGATTTATATCTGGGTTCTCAATTCTGTTCCACTGGTCTATGTGCCTGTTGTTGTACCAATACCAGGCTGTTTTGACTACTGTGGCTGTATAATAGGTTCTGAAATCAGGTAGAGTGAGGCCTCCCACTTTCTTCTTCTTTTCCAGTAACGCTTTGCTTATCCGAGGCTTCTTTCCCCTCCGTATGAAGTTGGTGGTTTGTTTCTCTATCACCTTAAAAAATGACATTGGAATTTGGATCGGAAGTGCATTGTATGTATAGATGGCTCTTGGTAGAATAGACATTTTTACTATGTTAAGTCTTCCTATCCATGAGCAAGGTATGTTTTTCCACTTGAGTATGTCCTTTTTAATTTCTTGTAGTAGAGCTTTGTAGTTTTCCTGGGATAGGTCTTTTACATCCTTGGTAAGATTTATTGCTAAGGATTTTATCTTCTTGGTGGCTACTGTGAATGGTATTGATTTGGTTATTTCTTCGTTGGTGTTCTTTTTGTTGATGTAGAGGAATCCAAGTGATTTTTGTATGTTTATCTTATAACCTGAGACTGCCAAACTCTTCTTTTAGTTTCAGTAGTTTTCTGGTGGATTCGTTGGGGTTTTCTGTGTATAAGATCATGTCATCTGCAAATAGAGATAATTTTACTTCCTCTTTGCCAATCCGGATGCCCTTTGTTTCTTTGTCTAGCCTAATTGCCCTGGCTAGGACCTCTAGCACAATGTTGAATAAGAGCGATGATAAAGGGCATCCTTGTCTGGTTCCCGTTCTCAAGGGAAATGCTTTCAGGCTCTCTCCATTTAGAGTGATGTTGGCTGTTGGCTTTGCATAGATGCCCTTTATTATGTTGAGGAATTTTCCTTCAATTCCTATTTTGCTGACAGTTTTTATCATAAATGGGTGTTGGACTTTGTCAAAAGCCTTTTCTGCATCAATTGATAAGATCATGTGGTTTTTGTCTTTTGTTTTATTTATGTGGTGGATTACATTAATGGTTTCTCTGATATTAAACCAGGCTTGCATAAAAATCCCACTTGGTCGTGGTGAATTATTTTTTTGATATGTTGTTGAATTCTATTGGCTAGAATTTTGTTGAGGATTTTTGCATCTATGTTCATGAGGGATATAGGTCTGTAATTTGCCTTTTTTGTAATGTCTTTACCTGGTTTTGGTATCAGGGAGATGGTGGCTTCATAGAATGAGTTGGGTAATATTCCGTCATTTTCTGTGCTTTGAAGTACCTTTAGTAGTAGTGGTGTTAACTCTTCTCTGAAAGTTTGGTAGAACTCTGCAGTGAAGCCGTCCGGGCAAGGGCTTTTTTTTTGTTGGGAGTTTTTTGATTACCGTTTCAATCTCTTTTTTTTTTATGGGTCTATTTAGTTGTTCTACTTCTGAATGTGTTAGTTTAGGTAGGTAGTGTTTTTCCAGGAATTCATCCATTTCTTCTAGGTTTGCAAATTTGTTAGAGTACAATTTTTCATAATAATCTCATGTGATTCTTTTAATTTCAGTTGGGTCTGTTGTGATGTGGCCCTTCTCGTTTCTTATTCAGGTTATTTGTTTCCTTTCCTGTATTTCTTTGGTCAGTCTGGCCAATGGTTTATCAATTTTGTTAATTTTTTCAAAGAACCATCTTTTGGCTTTGTTAATTCTTTCAATTGTTTTTCTGTTCTCTAATTCATTTAGTTCAGCTCTAATTTTTATTATTTGTTTTCTTCTGGTGCCTGATGGATTCTTTTGTTGCTCACTTTCTATTTGTTCAAGTTGTAGGGACAGTTCTCTGCTTTTGGCTCTTTCTTCTTTTTGTATGTGTGCATTTATTGATATAAATTGGCCTTTGAGCACTGCTTTTGCTGTGTCCCAGAGGTTTTGATAGGAAGTATTTTCATTCTCATTGCATTCTATGAATTTCCTTATTCCCTCCTTAATGTCTTCTATAACCCAGTCTTTCTTCCGGAGGGTATTGTTCAGTTTCCAAGTATTTGATTTCTTTTCCCTAGTTTTTCTGTTATTGATTTCTAGTTTTATTGCCTAGTGGTCTGAGAAGATGCTTTGTAATATTTCGATGTTTTGGATTCTGCAAAGGTTTGTTTTATGACCTAATATGTGGTCTATTCTAGAGAATGTTCCATGTGCGCTAGAAAAAAAAGTATACTTTGCAGCAGTTGGTTGGAGAGATCTGTATAAGTCAATGAGGTCAAGTTGGTTGATTGTTGTAATTAGGTCTTCCGTGTCTCTATTGAGCTTCTTACTGGATGTCCTGTCCTTCTCCGAAAGTGGTGTGTTGAAGTCTCCTACTATAATTGTGGAGGTGTCTATCTCACTTTTCATTTCTGTTAAAATTTGATTTATATATCTTGCAGCCCTGTCATTGGGTGCATAAACATTTAATATGGTTATGTCTTCCTGATCAATTGTCCCTTTTATCATTATGTAGTGTCCTTCTTTATCCTTTGTGGTGGATTTAAGTCTAAAGTCTATTTTGTCAGAAATTAATATTGCTACTCCTCTTCTTTTTGCTTGTTGTTTGCTTGATATATTTTTTCCATCCTTTGAGTTTTAGTTTGTTTGTGTCTCTAAGTCTAAGGTGTGTCTCTTGTAGGCAGCATATAGACGGATCGTGTCTCTTTATCCAGTCCGAGACTCTCTGTCTCTTTATTGGTGCATTTAGTCCATTTACATTCAGCGTAATTACAGATAAATAAGTGTTTAGTGTTGTCATTTTGATGCCTTTTTATGTGTGTTGTCGACAATTTCATTTTTCCACATACTTTTTTGTGCTGAGACGTTTTTCTTAGTAAATTGTGAGATCCTCATTTTCATAGTGTTTGACTTTATGTTTGTTGAGTTGTTACATTTTTCTTGGCTTTTATCTTGAGTTATGGAGTCGTTATACCTCTTTGTGGTTACCTTAATATTTACCCCTATTCTTCTAAGTAAAAACCTAACTTGTAATGTTTTATATCGCCTTGGATCACTCTCCATATGGCAGTTCTATGCCACCTGTATTTAGTCCCTCTTTTTGATTATTGTGATCTTTTACATTTTGACTTCAGTGATTCCCTGTTATGAGCATTTTTTAAAATTAATCTTAATTTATTTTTGTGATTTCCCTATTTGAGTTGATATCAGGATGTTCTTTTTTGTGACCTCGTGTTGTGCTGGTATCTGATATTATTGGTTTTCTGACGAAATAATATTCTTTAGTATTTCTTGTAGCTTTGTTTTGGTTTTTGCAAATTCTCTAAGCTTGAGTTTATCTGTAAATATCTTAATTTCGCCTTCATATTTCAGAGAGAGTTTTGCTGGATATATGATGCTTGGCTGGCAGTTTTTCTCCTTCAGTGCTCTGTATATGTCCTTCCATTGCCTTCTTGCCTGCATGGTTTCTGCTGAGTAGTCTGAACTTATTCTTGTTGATTCTCCCTTGAAGGAGACCTTTCTTTTCTCCCCGGCTGCTTTTAAAATTTTCTCTTTATCTTTGGTTTTGGCAAGTTTGATGATAATATGTCTTGGTGTTTTTCTTTTTGGATCAATCTTAAATGGGGTTCAATGAGCATCTTGGATAAATATCCTTTCGTCTTTCATGATGTCAGGGAAGTTTTCTGTCAGCAGATCTTCAACTATTTTCTCTGTGTTTTCTGTCCTCCCTCCCTGTTCTGGGACTCCAATCACACACAAGTTATCCTTCTTGATAGAGTCCCCCATGATTCTTAGGGTTTCTTCATTTTTTTAAATTCTTTTATCTGATTTTTTTTCAGCTATGTTGGTGTTAATTCCCTGGTCTTCCAGATTTCCCACTCTGCATTCAAATTGCTCGAGTCTGCTCCTCTGACTTCCTATTGCGTTGTCTAATTCTGTAATTTCATTGTTAATCTTTTGGATTTCTACATGCTGTCTCTCTACGGATTCTTGCAACTTATGAATTTTTCCAGTATAAGAACATAGTGAGTTCTTCAACTGTTTTATCAGTGTGCTCCTTGGCTTTTTCTGCAGTTTGCCTTTTTTCATTTCTGAGGACATCCCTGATGTCTTGAAGCATTCTGTAAATTAGTTTTTTATACTCTGTATCTGATCATTCCAAGATTGTATCTTCATTTGGCAAAGATTTTGATTCTTTTTTTGGGGGGGGGGTTGTAGAAGCTGTCATGGTCTGCTTCTTTATGTGGTTTGATATCGACTGCTGTCTCCGAGCCATCACTAAGATATTAAAAAAAATAGATTTGGTAGTGGTTTATTCTATAATTGCTCACTGAGTCTTATCTTGTTTTGTTTTCTTTCAATATATGCGGATGGGCTACTAGATTGTGCTGTCTTGTTTGTTGTAGCCCTTGACTTACTTATGACCTATTACCAGCTGGTTTGGGCTGTTTCCAGATATATATGCCTGAGTCTATTCACTATTCTTGCGTAGAATCTGATTTTGGGTCATCAAGTGTGTGCTGCACCCTAACACCTATCCACCTCTAGAAGTAGTGGCAATAGTTGTGTGCACCAGATTCTATTAGCAGCTGGGGTTCACCATCCGGGGGGGCAGGATGCTGACAGGCTTCCCCCAAGTGTCAGTGAGGTAGGTGTGTCTCTATTCCTATAGCACCTTGGTGGGAGGGCACTGCAGCTGTACCTTAGGCCCCCAATGCAAGTACCTCTACGGATTGGTAGGTGTCACCCTCCTTAGACCCCTAAGGCAAGAGGCTAGGTGGTCTGGGGGGAGCTTCAGCCCTCAGTTCCCTTGTTGTGGGTCAGTTAGGGCTCTGTTGAATAAGCAGAGATATCAGACCTGGGAAACTTGTTTTTCCAGAAAATCCGCTAAAAAAAAATGCAGTCAGATCCCTATCAGAACTGCCTTTGGATTATAACCGCCACCTTGTTCCCTGTAAGGATGAAAGTCCGAGATTTGGATCATATATGCTTGGCTGTAGCTGGTTCTGTGTTTTTAGTCCAATTAGGGATGGATTTTTGGTCCCTGGGTTTTTTGTGATTCCTTCTCTCAGGCCGGAAGAATGGGTTAGGAAAAGACCAAAAAAAAAAAAAAAAGGGAAAAGCAAAGCCGCCGCGGAGCCGGAGCCGTTCTCCCTCTGGCTCAGGAAATTCCAATGTTAATGAAGCCGCCTGGGAAGGATGGGGGAGGGTTCAGAGAAACAGGAGAGTAGCACCCCAGAATATAGCCAAAGTTGCTTATGTTGCTTGGAATGACTATTTTATCTGAGATTCTTGAGGGGCGTGTCGCCTATGTGTGCTGGCTGTGTGGAGATTGCCCCCGAGGGTCTGGCCCACTAAAGCCACGGTCAGATCCTCCGCTGCCAGTCCAAAGCCTAGCATCAAGGTTCCCCTGCTGGGATGCTGCACTCCTGGCTCTAAAATCAGTCGTTGCCTCCCGGGGACTTCTCGTCCCGCCAGCCCGGTCGCCGCGCCGCCCCCGCGGACTGGCTGGGCCCCCTCCCGGGGTTAGTTCAGGGGAGTAAGCCTGCGCCCCGTGCTTGCGCTGTGACAGCGCCCAGTCAAAAGCCTGGCGCCCAGGCTCCCCAGCTGGGACGCTGCACTCTCGGCTCCAAAACCAGTCACTGCCTCCCGGGGACTTCTCCCACCAGCCGCGTTGCCACACCGCCCACGCGGACCGGCTGGGCCCCCTCCCGGGGTCAATTCAGGGGGGTAGGGCTGGGCCCCTTGTTTGCACCATCACCAGATTTTGTGTTCATCTCTCCTGGGTCCAGACCTAAGCCCGGCACCAAGGTTACCTGACTGGGACGCTGGCTCCAGGCTCCGAAAACAGTCGCCGCTTCCCCGTATTTGTTCGTTCTCCGTCTCTAAATCTGTGTTTGTTGTTCAGGGTTCATAGATTGTTATGTATGTGATCGATTCACTTGTTTTTCTGAGTCTTTGTTGCAAGAGGGATCCAAGGTAGCGTCTACCTAGTCCTCCATCTTGGCCCTCCTCTCAAGCCTGGTCTTTTTATGAGAATTTGGGGTCTGCATCCCACTGTTCTCCTGCTCCCTCAAGGGTTCTCTGTTGTGCTCCCTGTCAGGGCAGTCATTGGTTTTGGCCGGGCACCATCTAGTAAATAGTATTTTTAATAAAATATCCAGACTTAAAAACTTAAGGAAGGAGAAGTGTCTTTCACTTCTTAAAATGCGACAGATGTTATGGGTTGAATTGTGTCCACCAAAAATGTGTGTCAACTTGGCTAGACCATGATTGCCAGTATTGTGTGATGGTCCACCATTTTGTCGAGTGATGTGATTTTCCTACACACTGTAAACCCTACCTCTATGATGTTAATGAGGTAGGATTAGTGGCAGTTATGTTAATGAGGAAGGTCTCAATCTACAAGACTGGGTTGTGTTTTAAGTCAACTTCTTTTGAGATATAAAAGAGAGAAGCAGAGAGACAGGCAGACATCATACCACCAAGAAACAAGAGTCAGGAGAATAGAGTATCCTTTGGACCGGGGTTCCCTGTGCTTAGGATCTCTTGACTGGGAAATATTGATGACAAGGACTTTCCCCCAGAGCCAACAGAGGGAGAAGGCCTTCTCCTGGAGCTAGCACCCTGAATTCGGAATTCTAGCCTGCTATGCTGTGAGAGAAAAAATTTCTCTATGTTAAAACCATCCATCCAGTTGTGGTACTTCTGTTATAGCTGTGAGAGGAAAAATTTCTCTATGTTAAAGCCATCCATCCACTTGTGGTACTTCTGTTATAGCAGCACTAGATAGCTGAGACAGCAGGTAATTTGAAAAATATATCTCTGGCACAAAAAGCCTCAAATTGATGAAAGAAATAAAAAATATACTTGTATTTTTGTGTGGGTATATATATATATATTTTATATGTATGTGTGTGTGTGTGTACATAAATATATGTATATATGAGCTCTGCTGGGTTTATATATATATATAAAAAATACACACCTATATATGAGTTCTGGTGGCACAGTGGTTAAGGGTCCTGATGCTAATCAAAAGGTAAGCAATTTGAACTCACTAGCCTATTCCACAGGAGAAAGGTGTGGCAGTCTGCTTCCACAAAGATTTAGAGCCTTAGAAACACTATGGGGCAATTCAACTCTGTTCTATAGGGTCACTATGAGTTGGAATTGACTCACGGGCAACTGGTTTGATTTGGATATATATATATATATATGGTGTAAGATGAATGATTGAGCTACTGGAAAAGTAAGAGAAATCTGCACTATCTAGAAAGATATTGTGAATGAGTTCTGAAAAAGGTCAATACAGGTAACAGACACAAAAAAGGTGTTGATATAGGTATTCGACTTTACTCACACAATGTGGAAAGGAAGCAAAATTAAGTCCCATGCACAGTGGTTAGTTATTGCACATGCAGAGATATCAAGCTGGGACCAGGAAAATTATTTTCTTAAAAAACCCAGTAAGAGAAAGCTACATCAAAGATAAATGAGGACCATGACTTCCCTTGACCATAGATGTCTGTGGAAGGGAAATAAAAGAGCTTTTCTTAAAATTTCTATTCTCATCCCCACACTTAGATATATTTGGAAGTAAATTGCACACCACCGTGTAACTTAAATATCACCATCTCAAAATTGAGTTAACATGGAGTCCGAGTGATGAGCAGCCAGAATACACAGTTACTGAGCAACCATGAAGGACAATTCTCTTAGTATTCAAATACAGACATAGATAAATTTCTAAACAATATGATCTCAGAATGAAATATCTCATATTATATGTTTAACAGTATTGCTCTGGGCAAATCTGCTACAAAAGACCTCCTTAAAGTGTTAAGAAGCAAAGATGTTACTTTGAAGACCAAGGTGTGCCTGACCAAAGCTATGGTATTTTCAATGACCTCATATGAATGTGAAAGCTGGACAATGAATTAGGTGTTGGTGAAGAATATTGAATATGCCAGTGACTGCCAGAAGAATGAACAAATCTATCTTGGAAGAAGTACAGCCAGAATACTTTTTTGAAGCAAGGGTGCCGAGACTTTCTTTCACGTGCTTTGGATATGTTATCAGGAGGGATCAGTCCCTGGTGAAGGACATTATGCTTGATAAAGTAAAGGGTCGGTGAAAAAGAGGAAGACCCTCAAAGACATGGATTGACACAGTGACTACAACAATGAGCTCAAACATGGCAATGATTGTGAGGATGGCACAGGACCGGGCAGCTTCTCGCCCTCTTGTACATGGTATCACTATTAAAAAAAAAAAAAACATTGCCATCGAGTCAATTCTGACTCATAGTGACGATGGCAGCTAACAACAACAACATATTTTTTTCTCAAGTATTGGGATGGGAAACAACCAAGGTAACAGAATCTTAATATATTGCCTAATGGAGACAAAAGTTCCTTTTCGAGTTAAACATCTGACCTCAATAGCCCCATGGGAGTTGAGAGTAGATTGCATACCACCACGTAACTTAAATATCACCGTGTCAAAATGTATTTAACATAGGGTCCGAGTGATGAGCAGCCAGTTACTGAGCAACTGTGAAGGACAATTCTCTTATTACAATTCAGATATAGACATAGATAAATTTCTAAACAATTTGTGACCCATGGGAGTGGAATACCAGAATGCTGTTGACATATAGAGTTTAAATCATTTCTGGTTATCTTTTGGGAGAATGTCCCCTCAGTTTTGTACTTAAAGGAATTGACAATTCTCTCTCTTTTTTTTTGTACGTAATTGGTAGACAGGAACACCAGTCTCCACAGATTTCTTTTTCTTTTTTCCTTTTATTTCATTTAATCCCCTTGAGTCTTTTATGAGCAAACGTTTTGCTATTGTGAAAAATGCTGCAGTGAACATGGGTATGCATTTGTCTATTCATGTGACAGCTCTTATTTCTCTAAGATATATTTCTAGGAGTGGGATTGCTGGATCTTATGGTATTCTCTTTCTAGCTTTCTAAAGAAGTGCCATATCGTTTTCCAAAATGGTCGAACCATTTTGCATTCCCACCAGTAGTACATAAGAGTTCCAGTCTCCCCACAAATTCTTCAACATTGTTATTTATTTATTTATTTTTTACGGCAGTAATGTTGGGGTGAAATGATATCTCATTGTAGTATCAATTTCCAATTCTCTATTGGCTGGTGATCACGGTCATTTCTTCATGTGTCTGTTAGTCACTTGAGTGCCTTCTTTGGTGAAGTGTCTGTTAATTTCCTTTGTCCATTTTTTAATTGGATTATTTGTCTTTTTGTTGTAGAGGTATTGGATTTTCCTGGAGATTTTAGAGATTAGACTTCTGTTGAATTTGTCATAGGCAGAGATTTTTCCAAGTCTAAGTTCTTTTTTTAATCTTTTGGTGAAGTCTTTTGATGAGCATGAGTGTTTAATTTTTAGAAGATTCCAGTAATCTAACTTATATTCTAGAGTTTGTGTCTTGTTAGTTATGGTTTGTATCCTGTTAATGACATGTATTAGGGCCTCTAGCCTTGATCCTATTTTTCTCCTATGATCTTTGTGGTTTTTGATTTTATATTTAGATGTTTAATCCATTTTTAATTAGTTTTTGTGTATAGTGTGAGGTATGGGCCCTGTTTCATTTTTTTGCAGAGGGACATCCCGTTTTGCCAGCAGAATTTGTTAAAAAGACTGTCTTTTCCACATTTGATGGACTTTGGGCCCTTTTCCAAGATCAGGTGATTGTAGGTGGATGGATTTACACCTGGGTTCTCAATTCTGTTCCACCGGTCAATGTAGCTGTCATTGTACCAGTACTAGGCTGTTCTGACTACCGTAGCCGTACAGTAGATTCTGAGGCCAGGTAGTGGTCTTCCTAGTGAATTCTTCTTCAATAGTACTTTACTTATGTGGGGCCTCTTTCATTTCCGTATAAAGTTAATGATTAGTTTTTCCGTCTCTTTGAAGAATGCTGTTGGTATTTGGATGAGAATTGCTTTGTATTTGTGGATTGCTTTGGGTAGAATTGATATTTTCACAATGTTGAGTCTGCCTATCGATGAGCATGTCCCTCACTTTTGTCATTTTGAGATACTCGTTATTTGTTGTTTGTTTCTTTAACAATCTGACACTTTCTCTTCTCCTTCAGGACATTTACATGTGTTCTTCTGTCTGCTAAAGGTGGTTTCTCTGGTACCTCAATTCATTTGTACTTTAATTGCACTCTCTTGGAGAAGTCTTCTCTGATTCTCTCAAACTCTTACATGTTTCCAGAATGTCCTGTGCTTCATCTTTAGAACAGTAATATTATTTGAATTTGAGCTAATAACCAAGTATCAGCCTTGCTCAGGAGTAAGTTACTTTTGTGGTTATTTAAATTTAAATATGAATGAAATAAAATAGCAATTCAGTTCCTTAGTCACACTAGCCGTATCTAAAATGATCAGTAGCCACATGTGTCTAGTGGCTAATGTATCAGGCAGCACAGATTATAGAACATTTCCATTATTGTAGAAAATTATTTTGGACAAGTGCTGGGAGATCAGTTTTCTCCTTTTTGTTGTTCTTAAACTAACCCTGTGCAACCCAGAACCGAGGCCCTGTGCAACATTTGCGCTAACATCATCAAATCTTTCATTTATTCCTGTAAACACTAGGCATTTTCAGACGTGCACACATACACACAAATACACACCCATATACACGCATACTTTTCTTTAAGGTTTCGTCTAAATTTAATAAAATCCTTGAAATCTTCCCTTTGTGTAAAGCCAAGATTAGGTGCTATCTCCTCTTTGCTCTCCCAAAACTTTGTCCTCTTAGCTTACTCTACTGAAATTATTTGTACATAAACCTGTTTCTGTTAAATTACTACCTAATCTGGAATAAACAGGCCTTGGTTGTTTTATATTTATATCTCTAGTGTCTGGTGAAGGTGACATAATTTATACTCAATAAATATATTTTAATCAAAGATTTGAGACTCTTGTATTGTCCTCTCATTCGTGAACGTTTTGGTGTCACAAAAAATATATATATAGTTATTAAGTCAAATATTTATATATATGTCTACATCAATATTAACACCTACATCTATATTTATACAGGCAACAATAGATCTACAATTAGTTTTCATTTACTAGAATTTCATGTGAATAAAATCATATAATATGTACTCTCTTTTTTGTTTGTTTTGTGCCATTTTACTCTTCTTTTTCTTGTTTCCAAAGGTAAAACATTTGCTTATTGATTTGAGATCTGTCTTCCTTTTTAACATAGGCACTTGGAGCTATTAATTTCTCTATAAACGATTCTAAAGCTGCAATCCGTATGTTTTAGCATGCTGTTTTTCACTTCCTTTTATCTAAAAATATTATTTTTAAACTCTCCTTGTGATTTATTCTTTGGCTCATTTGTTATGTAGGAGTGTACTGTTTAATTTACATATATTTGTGATTTTCTTATATTTCCTTCTATTGTTGATTTCTAATTTAGTTGTATTTTGGTCAAAGAACATATTTTGTATTATTTCAATTATTTTATATTATTTAGGTTTTTTTGTGTGTTTGTTTTATAGTCTGGTATATGGTCACTCTGGAGTATGTCCCATGTATACTGCCTAGTTTTATGTCCATTATTGAAAATGAGTTATTGAAGTCTCTATTATTGTGAAATGTTAGGTGAATACATGTTTATAATTGTTTATTCTGCCCAATAGATTGACACTTTATAATTGTAAAATATTATTTGTATCCTGTAACTTTTTTGTCTTAAAGTCTAATACGTCAAGTGTTATTATAGGCAGCCCAGCTCTTTTTTTTTGGCTACTGCTCACTTGGCATGTTAGATTCCTAGTGCTGCCATAACAAAATACTACAAAGTAAATGGCTTTGAAGAACAGAATTTATTGTCTCAGTTCTGAAGGCTAGAGGCCCAAATTCATTAATGGGTCTATGAACTCTCTCTCTGTTTGTTTTACGGAAAGGTCTTTCCTGTCTCAGCTTCTTGCAGCTAAAAAAAGAAACTGTTGCCGTTGGGTCAATTCCAACTCATAGCAACCCTATGGGATAGAGTGGAACTTTCTCATGGGGTTTTCAAAGAGCAGCTGGTGGATTCCAACTGCTGACCTTTTGGTTAGGAGCTGAGCTATTAGCTACTGCACCATCAGGGCTCCTTGTAGCTTCTTGTAGCCCTTTGCAATTCTTGGCATGCTTATGGATGCTTATAGATGTGTCTGCCTCCATTATCACCTGGCATCTGTCTTACTCTGTGTGTTTCTTTCCATCTCCCTGTCTGTTATCTCCTTTTAAGATACCACTCAGAATGGAATAGGACTTATCCTACTCTGGTACGGCTTAAGTGACAATATCATCAGCTGCTCTTTGGAAACACTATGGGGTGGTTCTACTCTGTCCTATATGGTCACTATGAGTTATAATCAACAGGATGGCGAAGGTTTTTCTTTTATCTTCCAAGAATAGTGTGCTATTTTCCCAAACAAGGACACAACTTCCAGGTACAATTTTTAGCACTTCAACATATATATTTCGGAGACACTTTCAATCCGAAATACATGGCCTATCTTTTAAATCCTATTTTCAATCTATTTGTGTCTTTTAATCTAAAGAGTGCCTATAATAATAAAAAAAAAAATAGACAGACATATATTTGGGTTATGTTCTCTTTTTAGACTATGTTTCCAATCTCTGCCTTTCAATTGAGTTGTTTCACTGTTTAAATTTAATTACTGATAAAGTAGGACTTATGTCTTCCTTTTTTAAATATACTTATGTCTTTTTAATTAGTCTATTCCTGGATTGCTGGCTTCTTTTGTGTTAAATTGGTAAGTCCTAGTGTACCTTTAAATTTATTTATTGTGTCTTTTACAGCATATCTTTCAAGTTATTTTCTTAATGATTTCTTGTAGATTACAGTTAGCATCTTAATATAAAACCAACTAATTCAGATGAATAATGTCTTAATTTCAATAATGTTCAGTGTATCTTGATCCTGCTCATTCTTTGTAAAAAAATTGTCATACAAATTACATATTTGTACATTAAAAGTAAGTATTCTTTTCTCCATTTCATGAAAAGTTTTGTGCATTAAATGACACTACCAAGAAAATGAAAATGTAATGGATAGAATGGAAAAAAATATTTGACCATAATTTATCTGATAAGGCTCGAGTAATTTTTAAAAAGTATATTGAAAAACAAACTGCGTGAGTGAAAGTTCTTAGGCCGATGAATATAATCACATGAACTAACTAACACTCTTCTTTCTGCCAAGGAAAAGTAAATGACTAAAAATTGTTGCTTTGAAAGATTGTAAAACAAATTTGAACACAAATAAAAACTAAATGATTTCTATTCGAGGCTACATAAATAATAGACATGCCACTGTCTTAGTTATCTAGCACTGCTATAACAGAAATACCACATGTGGATGGCTTTAACAAAGAGAAATTTATTCTCTCACAGCCTAGGGGTCTAGAAGTCCTAATTCACGATGCCAGCTTCAGGGGAGGCTTTCTTTCTCTGTCGGCTCTGCAGGAAGGTCTTTTTCAATTTTCCCCTGGTCGAGGAGCTTCTCAGTTTAGGGATCTCAGGCCCAAATGATGTGCTATGTTCTTGGTGGTTTTTCTTGGAGGTATGAGGTCCCCCTGTCTCTCTGCTTGCTTCTCTTTTTATATTTCCAAAGAGATTGACTCAACATACTATCTAATCCTGTAGATTGAGCCTACCTCATTTATGTAACTGCTTCTAATCCCGCCTCTTTAACTTCATAGTGGCAGGATTTACTACACATAGGAAAATCACATCAGATGACAAAATGGTGGGCAATCATATGCTACTAGCAATCATGGCCTAGCCAAGTTGACACACATTTTGGGTGGGGCGGATGCAATTTAATCTGCAGCAGCCATCAATCACCCCAGTAAATTCTTCACTTATATGTCTCTGATGAAAAATTATATCCAATATAGAACCCCATATGTTTTATAGGTGATTTTTTTTGATCTGACAGATACTAAGAAAGCTTCTTTTTTTTAAAAGACAGACATTTCCGTGCTTGTGCACAGAGTGGACAGCAGGGAGAGCCCAAGAAGAGTCTTTTCTT
Organism: Loxodonta africana; assembly: GCF_030014295.1. Lineage (NCBI taxonomy): Eukaryota > Metazoa > Chordata > Mammalia > Proboscidea > Elephantidae > Loxodonta > Loxodonta africana. Next base: position 172,941 of record NW_026975098.1, on the reverse strand, counting down.
TTTCCTTTTTTTAAAATAACTTTCTTTCGCTTATCCCGGACATGAAAATGTTCAACAGTTTAACCTCAGTTCATTCCTCTAAACATCTCTGGAGTCTGCTCCCTGAGCTTGCAAGCCACTGTCACTATTGTGTTTTTGACCTTTAAAATATCTCATTTAGCTTAAAGTGTTGATCCTCTCTCCTGTCTTCCTAACTCCAAATATCTAAAAAACCATTCTCAGCACATTTAACAGATCAATCTTTATAATATAAAAATCTGATCACATTGTGAAAAATCAGCCTCAGAATCATCTCCAGTCCATGTTTCTAAACTATTCCATGTGATTTAAAAAGTTATTTTATGTACAGACACATGGAATTTTTATCTCGGTAATGTATTCACACTAAATTTTCAGGTTTATAGACCAATCAGATTAAGTCCTAATACATTTTAGGTCATAAAAGCTTTTTATGATTTGAAGCTGCCTCTTTTTCTTCCCTTATTACATACTACCCTGAGTGAGACAAGCTTTCCCTCCAAGGGGAGCTAACCCTTGTTGATAACTCACTGTGGGCCAGGTTCTGATCTAAAATTGCTTTATACATACTGCTTCATTGCATTCTCAAAATAAACAAGTAAGGACTATTATTCTATCTATTTCATAAATGGAGAAACTTAGCAACAGAGTTTTAAAATTTGACCAGGCTGACATGTTATCCTGGGTTTATATCTGGCTGACTGGCTTAAAAGCCTACATTCCCCTTATCAAGCTAGTGACACTTGAACTAGGGACTAGTGCCTCAAACATTGTGCATGTTGTTATACACATGCCTATAACACCATTTTACTCTTTTTTTCCTATATATCACAACTGTCATAAGAATTACCCTTTTTGAGCTCCATTTCTGATACACTGAAATAATTAAACCTTCATTACTATAAGAACACAATTTTGTGTAAAGCTTTACTGTAAGAGAAATCATACTGTTTGATAACTGTTTCTTTGTCTCTCCATAGCAAGCTGTATCATTCTAAAGAAGACAAAAATTATAACTAGTGTAGTATATAAGACAAGGTATACCTATAATAAGTGCATATAAACTAATTACACTCATCCAGGCAAATTTGTACAGGAGAAATTAATACATAAGTAATTTTTTTTCACGACCCTGAAGTTGCATGTCTTTGGGATTAAAAGAAAGTTAAAATTTGTGAAAATTTGAAGTTGGAACTCTTAATATTAACACTGCAAGAACTATTAAAGATGAAGTAGGAAAATGTATTGTGCTGAAAGACTTGTTTAAATGCTATAAGAAGTTTAACTTACTGAAAGGACAAATTAAGTAAACATGAAAAAAGGAACAAAAAATATATTCACTGTTTCTGTCAAGATTTTAGTTTTTTTCCTTATTTTTTGAAAAAATGAAAACCTTTTTGAGTGTATCCTTGAAAGCTTGTTTCACTTGCTTGTTCCTAAGACTGCAAATGAAGGGATTGAGTAAAGGGGCAACTGAGGTATAGATAACAGCTATATCTTTGGATAAAGTCACCCTTTCTTTTGCTGATGGCTTCATGTAAATGGAGACACAGCTACCATAAGTAAGGGAAACTGCAGTCATGTGGGAAGAACAAGTGGAAAAAGCTTTTGTTCTTTTCCGAGCAGAGGGAATTTTTAGAATGGTCTTGATTATATATGTATAGGAAAAAATTACTAAGAGTAGTGTGACCACTAGTGTTATAACTGCTGAAACAAATGAAATCATTTGTAGGAAGTGAGTGTCTGTGCAAGAAATCTGCAGGATAGGAGAAGTGTCACACATGAAATGATCAATTACTTTGGAAGCACAAAATTCCAGCTTTAGTCCCAAGACCAACGGTGGAAAGGTAATCAGAAAGCCAGCTGTCCGTGAACTGAGTAGAAGTTGGTAGCACACTTTGCTTCTGGTAATGACTGAGTAATGCAGGGGTTTGCAGATGGCTGCATAGCGGTCATGGGACATGGCAGCCAGAAGGTAGAACTCTGTAACTCCTAAGAAAAGAAAAAAAGAATAATTGAGATGCACAACCATTGTAGGAAATGATTTTGTTTTTAGTCACAATGGTTGTCAAGAATCTAGGAATAGAGATTGTCGTCAATAAGATTTCTAAGAAGGAGAAATTTTGTAGGAAGAAATACATTAGAGTCTTGAGGTGAGGATGCAGTAGGGTGAGGAGGATGATGGATAAGTTCGCCATCACACTCAAAATACAGTTGAGAAAGAGAAATATAAAAATCACAATTTGTAACTGTGGGTCATCTGTGAGTCCCAAGAGAATGAATTCTATCTCTCTTGACTGGTTCTTCATTTCAGTTTTGAGACCTATTAAACTGACATTAGGAAACAACTCCAAAAGCAGAAAAAACAATTTTTTAAAGCTACATCAGGAAAAAAATCTGATATCCAGAAATGTAAACAAGTGTAAATATTTGCTGCAGTTTAACAAGGCAGATGATACCTAAAATTATAGTGTAGGTCAACCAAAGCATTCTCTATGTATCTTTTGTGTGTGTTTAATAAATTACTGCAAAAAAAAAAAAGCCTTATAAAATCTAGGCACCTTTTCCAATGTCAATTTACAATGTATGTTCAACAATTTTTATTTTATGAATTTTTTAAAAATTGATGAAACTTATAGAAATATTGGTAGTTACATATTTTCCTTAACTACAGTTGAATTTCTCCAATATATGCCATTAATTCTTTAGTTCCAATGCAGTACTGATCCATTGTTCCTTTGACTTATTTTCTCTAATTAGTATTTTTCCGGTTCCAAATCATTAGTCTTCTCATAATCATTTAAACTTAACATTTTGAAATATCTTCAAGATACAGTTAGTAATTTCAAAATTCTAAACAAATTGGGAGAAAAACTGTAGCTACAGGAAAAATAAAACAAATCAAAATCAATTATTTTCTGACTTGATCTTTGCCTTGGATTCAGGTAATTTTTAAATTCTTAAGTAATATTTTTTTTTCCCTGTTTAAGCCACCCACAATAAATAATTTTGTCTTTTTAGTATAAATATGAGGATGATTTTAATATCTAGGTGTTTTAATAACTAGAAGTAATTTAATAAAATCATTTTGTTATTCAAAGACTAGTACAGAAGTGGTAGTCAATAGTCACTTATGATGCTAACTATATTGTTTTTGGCACTCAATGTCATTGTTCTTAAATCCATAAATAAGACTTTTCTCTAGAGACGAATAGGCCTAAATTGCTGACTGGATACATTATGTTCCGTAGATGATGGCCTTCTATAGATGTCTAGGACAGAAAAGAAAGCTTTTCTCTTTATTTGAAGGAAGATATTGAGGTGCTATCCAAGCATTCATCTATGTTTAATGTCAAAGTTAATTTACAGGTTTCATATGGCATTTAAATAAATACATTTGCAAAATGCTTTCGTTATTCATTTTAAAATCCTTCCATGGGTTATTAATGTATGCTTTTCACATGAATAAAAATAATTTCATCTATTCCTGCATATAAGAATTTTATTAGCTTTCCCTGAATTTCACTTTTCTCACTCTCTACTCAATGCAATAAACACATCTATTTTCTTATAAGAATTTTGCTTTGTGTTTTAAATGATAGCTATTGGAGAAAAAAACAGTACAGTGCTCCTATTTCCAAGTGGCTTTTTTTCCCAATATTTTATAGGTAGTGCTCCCTTCTCTCTTCATTTTGCTCTGGAAAAGAGAGAGAGTGACAGCAAGAGAAATATTGAAGAAAAATTCCGAAGTATTGATTTGTGTAAATCTCAAAACCAGAACACAAGGATAGTAACAATTTTTCTTCTACTCCTTGACTACTGAAAGGATGAGAAGCTGAGTGATCATGAGTGTTTATTATCAAATATGTATATCTGCACTGCCATTTCTTTAACCCCAGTTTTGCTCTAACTCAGTGGGAAGGGAAACTCTCTGAGTCAGTCAAACAATTTTTGCTAACATCATGTGTCTAGGTGACAAGTCTATATGCTGCTTTCTTAAAAACCTGCAAAACAGAAGCTATTTTTACTTTTCAAAATCTGCTGAATGATCATAGTTACATATAGTAAAAAGCCTATAATGCTACAGTTTATATCAGTCCCTATATAATCAGGCAGCTTTGAATACTGCATCTACACAGAGCATGTATGATGATCCAGATGCCAATGGTTATAACTATTGTACTTGTAGAACTACCTTCACCTATGATCTAGGTGACTTACCGTATGCAGGATTTATTGATTTCCCTTCTCCTTTAAGGACGTATGCTATAAACAAAAGTCAAATAATAGATGTTGAATATTATTGCATTTATAATATTAGAAAACATTCCATTATTTGCATAATAAATTTAATTCCAATGCTTTTCGTGGGAAGGATTCAAAGCAGAGGGGAGATTTGGAAAGTATATGTATCTGTGAATATCTCCCAATATCACATACACTACAAAAATCACAGAACCTAGATATTATAGAAAATTCAATTACAATGCCCTTTCTGGTTACCAAATAGAGGTTTTCTGATTTTTTCCTTAAATATTTAAACTTAAATGAAAATGATGCTCTAAGAGAAGGGCATTTTAGGAAAGGTCTCAGGTTAAAGCAATCCACTCTTCGTAGCAAAGAATGACTATGTTTACAATTGTGCACTAACAAAAGCCACACTTTTATCAATTTGCTCATAAAAGACTCAGGGAAATTAATTGAAATAAAGGGAAGACAGAAAAAGAAATCTGTGGAAACTGGTGTGCAGGAGCTACCACTTACATCAAGGAAAAAAAAGCCACAAAGCTGTGTATTGATTTAAATACAAAGCAAGGGAACACTCTCCCAAAAGATAACTAGAAACAATTTAAACTCTATATGGGATGCCAACAAGATTTTGATATTCCACTCCCCCAGAGCTATCTGGGAGCCCTGGAGGCGCAGTGGTTAAGAGCTTGGCTGCTAGCCAAAAGGTCGGTGGTTCAAATCCACCAGTCGCTCCTGGAAACACTATGGGGCAGTTGTACTCTGCCCTATAGGGTCACTATGAGTCGGAATCTACTCAACAGAATACTATCTCTCTATGTGGGTTTTGGGGCTGTATGAGTCGTTCTACTGGTCAGAGACCTTATCTCAAACAGGAACTTTTCTCTTGCCTCCATTAGTCAATATATTAAGATTCCACTAACTTGATTGTGGCCCACCCTAAGGCTTGAGAAGGAGTATTTAAATAAAAAAAATTAAATGGCTCCTATTAATTATTATTTCTATTCTGAAACCATCTTAAACTTAAACTTAAAAGTTACAAATACAGAGCAAGAAATTTTTTTTGTTTTTTCCTGAATCATTTGATGCCCTACCTCCTGCTCAACACTACAGTGTGCATTCCTTACAAAAAAAGAAAATATCTACTATATAATAACATGAATCCGTTCTCAATAAATATTAGAACAGTAGCACACTAACACTGATATATTAATAACGTCCAATATCCCAATCCCATTCAATTTTTACAAGTTTATAGAGGTATAAATAGCTCAGAGTTATGTTTTCATTTGATTAGCATGACTCTTTAATTTCATTTAATACAGAATGGTTTTTCAGTCTTTCCTTAACTTCCTTGCATGTTGGAGATTACTTTCTGGTAAGCCTATATAATGTCCCTTGATTTGTGTTTTTCTGAGGTTTTCACCTGATTAGATTCCATTAATTTACTTTTTGGCACCAGAATCACAGAAGTGATCCTATTTTTTCATTGAGTCTTATCTCTTGCATAAAGTGGTGATTGACAGCCTTCTCCACCATAAAAGTAATGTTTTATATTTGTAATTAATAAGCATTTTGTGGGAAGGTACTTTGAATACGTTGGATATATCAATCTTCATAAAACTTTCAACTTACTCATTAATAACTTAATATCATTATGTACTCATAGTTTCTGATTTTATTTATTAACAAATATGTCAATCATCTATGTAGCGTATATATTTAATTTTTACCTCAATTTTTACTTTAATTTCAATTAGTCCCATTTTTAAAAAATATTCTTGCTGTTCAATAGTCTTATATCTGTACTTAAATATACTGGGAAAAGTTTATTTCATCAAACTATTAAACATTCTTCAGTATAGTTTGTGTGAATTCTTTCAAATTTTTTAGTTTTTATGAGTTTATTCAGCAGTTATTGTTTCTGCTTGCTATTACTTGGTGACCTCTAAAACATAATATAAGGTATTTTATTGTGAAGTCACATTATTTAAAATTTATCTGTGTCTATATTTCAGTAGGATTGTCATTAGAAGTTTGTGAGGCAGTGGAATTAAGTTAATGAGAGTGAAACAACTAGAATGGACATAATGACAATGTTGACACGATGTGAAGAATGTAACAATGTCGCTGAATATTATCTATAGAAAAATTTTAAATGGAACTGTGTTTTGCTATGTATATTTTTACCAAAAATGTGATAAAATATTTTTAAAAGCCGGTTCAGCTATATTAATATAAATCAGTATAGATATTTTTCATGATGACAAAAAGTTATATTCATCAAGAAGATAGAACAATTCCAAATTGGTATGCACGATGTCAAAGTCTTGGAAATTAGAAATTCACGGTACTACAAAGACAATAAAAAAAATCCATAGGCATCTTGGAGATTTAAATAGCTCAGTAATTATATACAAAGCAAAAATAAAATAAACTTATAGAATATTTAAATTATGTGATTAATGAACTCAACCAAGTTGAACTAACTAGAACACTGTACTTAACTACACAACACTTATAATTTTCGGATGTTCATGAAATGTTTATCAAAAATTTGACTATATGCTAGGCCATAAAATAAGACTCAACTAATTTCAGATAATTTCAATTAAATAAAGCATATTTTCTGACATCATAGAGTTTAAAAAATTATACCAGTAGAGTTGTAAATATAAATGAAATGGGGAGGCGGGGCCAAGATGGCGGACTAGGTAGATGCTACCCCAGATCCCTCTTGCAACAAAGACTCGGAAAATCAAGTGAATCGATCACATACATAACAATCTACGAACCCTGAACAACAAACACAGATTTAGAGATGGAAAACGAACAAATATGGGGAAGCAGCAACTGTTTTTGGAGCCTGGAGCCAGCGTCCCAGTCAGGCAACCTTGGCGCCAGACTTAGATCTGGGCCCAGGGGAGCTGAACTCATAAATCTTGTGACGGCGCAAACAAGGGGCACAGCCCTACCCCCCTGAACTGAACCCAGGAGGAGGCCCAGCCGGTCCGCGCGGGTGGCGTGATGACGCTGCTGGTGGGAGAAGTCCCCGGGAGGCAGTGACTGGTTTTGGAGCCGGGAGTGCTGCGTCCCACCAGGGGAACCTTGACGCTAGGTTTTGGACTGGCAGCGGAAGATCTGACAGTGGCTTCAGCAGGCCAGACCCCCGGGGGCAATCTCCACACAGCCGACACATATAGGTGAAACGTCCCTCGGGAATCCCAGATATAACAGTCATTCCGAGCAAGACAAACAACTCTGGCTATATTCCGAGGTGCTACTCTCCTATCTCTCTGATCCCTCCCCACCCTCCCCAGTCGGCTTCATTAACATTGGAATTTCCTGAGCCAGAGGGAGAACAGCTCCGGCTCCGTGGCGGCTTTGCTTCCCCCCCTTTTTTTCTCTTTTGGTCTTTTCCTAACCCACTCTTCCGGCCTGAGAGAAGGAACCACAAAAAACCCAGGGACCAAAAATCCATCCCTAATTGGACTAAAAACACAGAACCAGCTACAGCCAAGCATATATGATCCAAATCTGGGACTTTCATACTTACAGGGAAAAAGGTGGTGGTTATAATCCAAAGGCAGTTCTGATAGGGATCTGACTGCATTTTTTTTAGTGGAATTTCTGCAAAAGCAAGTTTCCCAGTGATGGCTCAGAGACAGCAGTCGATATCAAACCACATAAAGAAGCAGACCATGACAGCTTCTACAACCCCCCCAAAAAAAAGAATCAAAATCTTTCCCAAATGAAGAAACAATCCTGGAATTATCAGGTACAGAATATAAAAAAACTAATTTACAGAATGCTTCAAGACATCAGAAACGAAATAAGGCAAACTGCAGAAAAAGCCAAGGAACACACTGATAAAACAGTTGAAGAACTCAAAAAGATTATTCAAGAACGTAGTGGAAAAATTAATAAGTTGCAAGAACCCATAGAGAGACAGCATGTAGAAATCCAAAAGATTAACAATAAAATTACAGAATTAGACAACACAATAGGAAGTCAGAGGAGCAGACTCGAGCAATTCGAATGCAGAGTGGGAAATCTGGAAGACCAGGGAATTAACACCAACATAGCTGAAAAAAATCAGGTAAAAGAATTTAAAAAAATGAAGAAACACTAAGAATCATGGGGGACTCTATCAAGAAGGATAACTTGTGTGTGATTGGAGTCCCAGAACAGGGAGGGAGGACAGAAAACACAGAGAAAATAGTTGAAGATCTGCTGACAGAAAACTTCCCTGACATCATGAAAGACGAAAGGATATCTATGCAAGATGCTCATTGAACCCCATTTAAGATTGATCCAAAAAGAAAAACACCAAGACATATTATCATCAAACTTGCCAAAACCAAAGATAAAGAGAAAATTTTAAAAGCAGCCGGGGAGAAAAGAAAGGTCTCCTTCAAGGGAGAATCAATAAGAATAAGTTCAGACTACTCAGCAGCAATCATGCAGGCAAGAAGGGAATGGGAGGACATATACAGAGCACTGAAGGAGAAAAACTGCCAGCCAAGCATCATATATCCAGCAAAACTCTCTCTGAAATACGAAGGCGAAATTAAGATATTTACAGATAAACACAAGTTTAGAGAATTTGCAAAAACCAAACCAAAGCTACAAGAAATACTAAAGGATATTGTTTGGTCAGAAAGCCAATAATATCAGATACCAGCACAACACGAGGTCACAAAAAAAGAACATCCTGATATCAACTCAAATAGGGAAATCACAAAAATAAATTAAGATTAATTTTAAAAAATGCTCATAACAGGGAATCACTGAAGTCAAAATGTAAAAGATCACAATAATCAAAAAGAGGGACTAAATACAGGTGGCATAGAACTGCCATATGGAGAGTGATCCAAGGCGATATAAAACATTACAAGTTAGGTTTTTTACTTAGAAGAATAGGGGTAAATATTAAGGTAACCACAAAGAGGTATAACGACTCCATAACTCAAGATAAAAGCCAAGAAAAACGTAACAACTCAACAAACATAAAGTCAAACACTATGAAAATGAGGATCTCACAATTTACTAAGAAAAACGTCTCAGCACAAAAAAGTATGTGGAAAAATGAAATTGTCAACAACACACATAAAAAGGCATCAAAATGACAACACTAAACACTTATCTATAATTACGCTGAATGTAAATGGACTAAATGCACCAATAAAGAGACAGAGAGTCTCGGACTGGATAAAGAAACACTATCCGTCTATATGTTGCCTAGAAGAGACACACCTTAGACTTAGAGACACAAACAAACTAAAACTCAAAGGATGGAAAAAATATATCAAGCAAACAACAAGCAAAAAAGAAGAGGAGTAGCAATATTAATTTCTGACAAAATAGACTTTAGACTTAAATCCACCACAAAGGATAAAGAAGGACACTACATAATGATAAAAGGGACGATTGATCAGGAAGACATAACCATATTAAATATTTATGCACCCAATGACAGGGCTGCAAGATACATAAATCAAATTTTAACAGAAATGAAAAGTGAGATAGACACCTCCACAATTATAGTAGGAGACTTCAACACACCACTTTCGGAGAAGGACAGGACATCCAGTAAGAAGCTCAATAGAGACACGGAAGACCTAATTACAACAATCAACCAACTTGACCTCATTGACTTACACAGATCTCTCCACCCAACTGCTGCAAAGTATACTTTTTTTTCTAGCGCACATGGAACATTCTCTAGAATAGACCACATATTAGGTCATAAAACAAACCTTTGCAGAATCCAAAACATTGAAATATTACAAAGCATCTTCTCAGACCGCTAGGCAATAAAACTAGAAATGAATAACAGAAAAACTAGGGAAAAGAAATCAAATACTTGGAAACTGAACAATACCCTCCTGAAAAAAGACTGGTTTATAGAAGACATTAAGGAGGGAATAAGGAAATTCATAGAATGCAATGAGAATGAAAATACTTCCTATCAAAACCTCTGGGACACAGCAAAAGCAGTGCTCAAAGGCCAATTTATATCAATAAATGCACACATACAAAAAGAAGAAAGAGGCAAAATCAGAGAACTGTCCCGACAACTTCAACAAATAGAAAGTGAGCAACAAAAGAATCCATCAGGCACCAGAAGAAAACAAATAATAAAAATTAGAGCTGAACTAAATGAATTAGAGAACAGAAAAACAATTGAAAGAATTAACAAAGCCAAAAGATGGTTCTTTGAAAAAATTAACAAAATTGATAAACCATTGGCCAGACTGACCAAAGAAATACAGGAAAGGAAACAAATAACCTGAATAAGAAATGAGAAGGGCCACATCACAACAGACCCAACTGAAATTAAAAGAATCATATCAGATTATTAGGAAAAATTGTACTCTAACAAATTTGCAAACCTAGAAGAAATGGATGAATTCCTGGAAAAACACTACCTACCTAAACTAACACATTCAGAAGTAGAACAACTAAATAGACCCATAAAAAAAAAAAGAGATTGAAACGGTAATCAAAAAACTCCCAACAAAAAAATGCCCTTGCCCGGACGGCTTCACTGCAGAGTTCTACCAAACTTTCAGAGAACAGTTAACACCACTACTACTAAAGGTATTTCAAAGCATAGAAAATGACGGAATACTACCCAACTCATTCTATGAAGCCACCATCTACCAAAACCAGGTAAAGACATTACAAAAAAAAGAAAATTACAGACCTATATCCCTCATGAACATAGATGCAAAAATCCTCAACAAAATTCTAGCCAATAGAATTCAAAAACATACCAAAAAAATAATTCACCACGATCAAGTGGGATTTATACCAGGTATGCAAGCCTGGTTTAATATCAGAAAAACCATTAATGTAATCCACCACATAAATAAAACAAAAGACAAAAACCACATGATCTTATCAATTGATGCAGAAAAGGCTTTTGACAAAGTCCAACACCCATTTATGATAAAAAAAAAAAACTCTCACCAAAATGGGAATTGAAGGAAAATTCCTCAACATAATAAAGGGCATCTATGCAAAGCCAACAGCCAACATCATTCTAAATGGAGAGAACCTGAAAGCATTTCCCTTGAGAAGGGGAACCACACAAGGATGCCCTTTATCACCGCTCTTATTCAACATTGTGCTAGAGGTCCTAGCCAGGGCAATTAGGCTAGACAAAGAAACAAAGGGCATCCGGATTGGCAAGGAGGAAGTAAAATTATCTCTATTTGCAGATGACATGATCTTATACACAGAAAACCCTAAGGAAACCTCCAGAAAACTACTGAAACTAAAAGAAGAGTTTGGCAGTCTCAGGTTATAAGATAAACATAGAAAAATCACTTGGATTCCTCTACATCAACAAAAAGAACACCGAAGAGGAAATAACCAAATCAATACCATTCACAGTAGCCACCAAGAAGGTAAAATACTTAGGAATAAATCTTACCAAGGAAGTAAAAGACCTATACAAAGAAAACTACAAAGCTCTACTACAAGAAATTCAAAAGGACATACTTAAGTGGAAAAACATACCTTGCTCATGGATAGGAAGACTTAACATAGTAAAAATGTCTATTCTACCAAAAGCCATCTATACATACAATACGCTTCCGATCCAAATTCCAATGTCATTTTTTAAGGTGATAGAGAAACAAATCACCAACTTCATATGGAAGGGAAAGAAGCCTCAGATAAGCAAAGCATTCCTGAAAAAGAAGAAGAAAGTGGGAGGCCTCACTCTACCTGATTTCAGAACCTATTATACAGCCACAGTAGTCAAAACAGCCTGGTTTTGGTACAACAACAGGCACATAGACCAGTGGAACAGAATTGAGAACCCAGATATAAATCCAACCACATATAAGCAGCTGATATTTGACAAAGGCCCAGTGTCAGTTAACTGGGGAAAAGATAGTCTTTTTAACAAATGGTGCTGGCATAATTGGATATCCATTTGCAAAAAAAATGAAACAGGACCCATACCTCACACCATGCACAAAAACTAACTCCAAGTGGATCAAAGGCCTAAACATAAAGACTAAAACGATAAAGATCATGGAAGAAAAAATAGGGACAACCCTAGGAGCCCTAATACAAGGCGTAAACAGAATACAAAACATTACCAAAAATGATGAAGAGAAACCAGATAACTGGAAGCTCCTAAAAATCAAACACCTATGCTCATCTAAAGACTTCATCAAAAGAGGAAAAAGACCACCTACAGACTGGGAAAGAATTTTCAGCTATGACATCACCGACCAGCGCCTGATCTCTAAAATCTACATGATTCTGTCAAAACTCAACCACAAAAAGACAAACAACCCAATCAAGAAGTGGGCAAAGGAAATGAACACACACTTCACTAAAGAAGATATTCAGGCAGCTAACAGACACATGACAAAATGTTCTCGACCATTAGCCATTAGAGAAATGCAAATTAAAACACGATGAGATTCCATCTCACTCTAACAAGGCTGGCATTAATCCAAAAAACACAAAATAATAAATGTTGGAGAGGCTGCGGAGAGATTGGAACTCTTATACACTGCTGGTGGGAATGTAAAATGGTACAACCACTTTGGAAATCTATCTGGCTTTATCTTAAACAGTTAGAAGTAGAACTACCATAAAAAAAAAGAACTACCATACAACCCAGAAATCCCACTCCTCAGAATATACCCTAGAGAAACAAGAGCCTTCACACAAACAGATATATGCATACCCATGTTTATTGAAGGTCTGTTTACAATAGCAAAAAGCTGGAAGCAACCAAGGTGTCCATCAACGGATGAATGGGTAAATAAGTGTGGTATGTTCACACAATGGAATACTACGGATCGATAAAGACCAGTGACGAATCTGTGAAACATTTCATAACATGGAGGAACCTGGAAGGCATTATGCTGAGCGAAATCAGTCAGAGGCAAAAGGACAAATATTGTATAAGACCACTATTATAAGATCTTGAGAAATAGTATAAACTGAGAAGAACACATACTTTTGTGGTTATGAGGGGGGAGAGAGGGTGGGAGGGAGAGGTTTTTTTACTGATTAATTAGTAGATAAGAACTGCTTTAGGTAAAGGGAAGGACAACACTCAATACATGGAAGGTCAGCCCAATTGGACTGGACCAGAAGCAAAGAAGTCTCCGGGATAAAATGAATGCTTCAAAGGTCAGCGGAGCAAGGGCGGAGGTTTGGGAACCATGCTCTAAGGGGACTTCTAAGTCACTTGGCAAAATAATTCTGTTATGAAAACATTCTGCATCCCACTTTGAAATGTGGTGTCTGGGGTCTTAAATGCTAACAAGCGGCCATCTAAGATGCATCAATTGGTCTCAACCCACCTGGAGCAAAGGAGAATGAAGAACACCAAGGTCACACGATAACTAAGAGCCCAAGAGACAGAAAGGGCCACATGAACCAGAGACCTACATTGTCCTGAGACCAGAAGAACTATTTGGTGCCCAGCCACAATCGATGACTGCCCTGACAGGGAGCACAACAGAGAACCCCTGAGGGAGCAGGAGATCAGTGGGATGCAGACCCCAAATTCTCATAAAAAGACCATACTTAATGGTCTGACTGTGACTAGAGGAATCCCGGTGGTCCTGGTCCCCAAACCTTCTGTTAGCACAGGACAGGAACCATTCCCGAAGACAACTCATCAGACATGAAAGGGACTGGATAGTGGGTAGGAGAGAGATGCTGAAGAAGAGTGAGCTAATTATATCAGGTGGACACTTGAGACTGTGTTGGCATCTCCTGTCTGGAGGGGGGATGGGAGGATAGAGAGAGTTGGAAGCTGGCAAAATTGACACGAAAGGAGAGACTGGAAGGGCTGACTCATTAGGGGGAGAGCAAGTGGGAGTAAGGAGTAAGATGTATATAAACTTATATGTGACTGACTTGATTTGTAAACGTTCACTTGAAGCTCAATAAAAGTTAATAAAAAAATAATAAATAAAAAAATGAAATGGGGTGTTTTTAATTATATTCAAAGATAACTAGAAATCCAAATATGCATGGACATTTAGGCAATATACTTATAAATAATGTATAGGTTGAAAATGAAATCACAATAGGAATTAAAATACTTACAATTTAATGAAATGAAAATAATAAAATTACGTATCAAAATTTGTAAATGCAGGTCAAGTTAACATTCTAAGAAATTGTATGGCCTTAAATAAACACATGAGAACAGAGGAATAGGCTGAAAGTTCATCTGTCTTGATGGATGATCTAAGTTTCCATCCCAAACATTTTTAAAAAATGGCAAATTACACTTTAATTTGAAAGAAGATAGAGAGCAGGAGAAACAAACAAAATAAAACACATACAATACAATACACTAGGGAGTATTAATGGAGCTAAAATTTAGTTAATTATAAGAATAATAGAATACATATATGCCCTTACGATAAAGAAAGTGAAAATACATTTATCCGATATAAAAAATAGTGAGGTGATTTTGCTTCTTAGTTTATAGATCTTATCACATAAGAGGACTGTTCGAAAACTTTATGACACTGGAATTGAAAATATTGATGAAATGGACTATTTATGAGGGAAGGACGTGGGGACGTAACTTTCCATAGCTCTCACAATATGAAATGAGCAGTCTGAATTGTTCCATAAGTATAAAAGTTGTTACATGATTAACTATCTTCTCACTAAGAAATTTCATGTAGTTTTCCTATAAAGTGTCTAGTTCTTTGCTTTTATTGTCATTGTTTGTTTTATTGTTTTGTTTTGAAAAATACTTGGAGCCCTGGTGGCACTGTCGTTAAGAGCTACAGATGCTGATAGGGAAGCCAACATGGTGCTATGGAAGAAGCACCATGCTGTCCCTCCGCAGCAAAGACCCCCAAAACTAAGTAAAACAGGCACAAATGTCAATCCTGGAACTCTAAGCATAAAATGAAGGGAAAGAATTTGATCAGGCACTGAATGGGATAAGAAACTGACAGAGAACAGAGAATGAGGAGAACTGTGGAGTGGAGGTTCCCTACCAGCTAACATGGCACAGATTCGCCATCTTGGACTATAACCACCAAGGAATGCAGAGAGGGAGTACAGGAAGCCAACTTCCTAGGGCTCCCAACAGGAGTTAGAGCACTCAGAAAGCAGGGATACACGCTTTCCCACCCCTCACCCTTCTTCCCTCTACGCGGCCTCCTCCATTTTCAAATGGGCTAGAGTCACTCGGATAGAGAGACACCAGTTCACTGCTGCCCAGGTCCTCTCCGACCCCACCAGCTGGCTCCTTCAATGCCAATTATTTTTGTTATTATTATTATTTTGCCTTTCTTTGTTTCTTCTCTCTGTCTCCTTTCCTTCCTTTTCTTTCTTCCACCTTGCCAGCCCCTTTGCTGTCCCCATCCTTCATTGACAAGCTATGCCACACTGCTGGGCCGGAGAGCCACTGGCACATCTTCCTCAGTTTTGTGTCACCCCCACTGGCCAGGTCTCTTAGCAACATTTTCTTCCCGCTTCTCTCTCTCTCCCTACCTTCCTTTGCTTTCTCCCACCCAGATAGCCCCATGTGCCGTCCCCATCCCTTCTTGGTGGGCCGTATAACACTGTTCAGCTAGAGAGCTGCCAACATGGCCTCCCCAGTTCTGTGTTGCCCACACTGGCTAGGTCTCTCAGTCCATTTTTTTTTTCAGATTTATCTCTATCTTTTCCTTCTTTCCCTATCTTCCACCCACCTAGACCTATGTGCTGCCCCCATCCCATCTTAACGGGTAGTGTTGCACCACTGGGCTAGAGTGCCCTGGATCCATGCTGCTGTCATTGGCCAGCTCAGCACCATATTTTTTTGTTTTTGTTTCTACTCTCTCTCTTCTCCTTTCCTGTTTCCCACCCATCTAGTCTTGTATAGTGTCCCTGCTCCTTCTCTAACGGCCTTACTGCACCACTCTGCTAGGGAGCCACCAGCACACAGCCTCCCTGGGCCTACATTATCCCCACCAGCCAGCTTCCTAATCACAATATTGTTTTAGTTTGTTTCCTTTGGTCTTTTCTTTCTTTCCAGTTTCTTTTCTCTCAGCGCCTACCTCCTCTTCCTTTCTCCCACACACCTAGCCTTGTGTGCCACCCTCACCCTCTCTCAAAGAGTTGTGATGCACCACTAGGTTAGAGAGACACTGGCACGCCGCCTGCCAGTTCTGCATCACCATCACCAACTGGCTTCCTCAGCACAATTTTTATTTGTTTTTGCTTTTTTTCCTTTTTGTAGTTGTTTCTTTTGTCTCTCTTCATTCCTTCTTTTTCTTTCTCCTGCCCACCTAGCCCTGTGAGCTGCCCCCTCCTTATTGACAGGCTTGGTGCACCACTTGGTCAGAGAGCCTTTGGCACACGGCCTCTCTGGGTCTGCACTACTCCCACAGGCTGGCTCCCTCAGCACCATATTTTTTCTTTTTCTTTCTTCTTCTCCCCTTTCCTTCTTCCTTCCACCTGGGCTCTGCACTGCCTCCACTCTTTCCTGACAGGTCATGCCACACCAGCCGGTGAGAAAGACATCAGCTTGTCATCACCCTGCTTCCACCCTGCCCCCAAAAGCAGGCTCCTTCAGCACCATATTTATTTTCTTGTTGTTGCTTTGTTTCCTCTCTCTGTTTCCCTTCTTTCCTTTCCTTTCTCAAGTCCACCTAGCCCCATGCACTGCCCATGCACCTTCTCAACAGGCTGAGCTAGGCTCTCTCAACTAGAAAGTCACCAGCACATGGCCTCCCTGGGTATGCCCTGCCCCACCTGCTGAATTCCACCACACTGCCTTTGTATTTACTTCTTTTTCTTTTGCCTCTCCATTTTTTGCTTTGTTTTCATTCTGTTTCTCTGTCTCTTATTTCTCTTCTTTCTGTCACCTGCTTAGTTCCACACATTGCATTCCCCCCTTGCCTCCTGCCTATCTACACCACACACAAAGTGCCGTACCCATGAGAGGCAACAGTGCAAACCCCTGGACCTCTGAACCACATCGGCACTTCCCTGTCAGCCCAAGTTCATGTTGCAAAAGATCCATCCCTCTCTCCCCTCCCTACTGGACCTTTCCAGCTGCATCATAGCTGAGCAACCAGCCTTGCCCACCTGGGCAAGGTGGTGAGAAGTATGCCCACAGACAAGCAACAAAACACACCCAGCCTGCCTGCTCAGATATAACCAAATAAAACAAAAAACAGGATGAAACAAACAAAGCAACAATCAATAAATGAAGAAAATAATTCCAGAATGTCCTGGAAACAATAGACAATATCAAAACATATTAAAAACAATAGGACAGGATGAGTCCAAAAAGCAACTAAAATAAAACACCACATGACCTCTGGCAGAAGTAAAGGCACTGGAATTACCTCATAGGGAATTCAAAAGTTTAATATTCAGGACTCTCCAAGAGATTAAGAAAGAGATGAAGGAAAAGGCAGACAAAACTAAGGAAAAAACGGACAAAATCATGGAAAATGCAGACAAAAATCAGGGAAAACACAAAGCAAAGGGAGAATTGGGGGAAATAATACAAGAGCAAAATGTCAAAATAAATAAACAATTAGAAATCATACAAAAAACAGCAATTAGAAATCCAGAAGACAAAATAATTTTAGAAATGGGCAGTGCAATAGAAGGTTTTAGGAGCAAATTTGAAACAAGGGAACACAAGATCAGTGAAACTGAAGACAAATCCTTGGGTACCGCTTTGTTTGAGGAAAAATCTGAAAAAAGAATAAAGAAAACCTGAGAACCATGTGGGGTACAATCAGAATTTGTGAGTGACAGGAGTTTCAGAACAGGGGGAGAAAATGGAAAACACAGAGAGAATCACTGAAGACTTGCTGACAGAAAGCTTCCCTAATATAATGAAAGATGAAAAGCTGACCGTCCAAGAAGCTCAAAAGAAGCACATATAGAATAGACTTCAAAAGAAAGTCACCAAAACATAACGCAATTATACTTGCCGAAACCAAAACCAAAAAAAGAATCCAGAGAGCAGTTGAGAAAAATGAAAAGTCACATACAAAGGGGACACTATAAGACTAATCTCTGATTACTAGGCAGAAACCATGAAGGCAAGAAGGCAATGGGATGACATATAAAAAACTTAAAAGAAAATTTGTCAACTGAGAATAATACATCCTGCAAAAGTCTCACTCATATATGATGGTGAAATTAGGAAATTTCCAGATAAACAGAAATTAAGGGAATATGTCAAAACCAAACCAAACTTACAAGAATTATGAAAAGGAGTCCTTCAGTTAGAGAACCAACGACATCAGACAACAACCTGAATCTAGGACACAGGAGAGTATCAGCCAGGTGCCAACCTAGCTAATGAGCACTAAAGGACAAAAGAAAACTGTAAGATTTACAACAGGGAACAAGGGAAGTCAATCTGCAAATGACAACAACATCAGCACAATCAAAGTGAGAATAAATAGCGTAGGTACAGGATTTTCAAATGGAAAGGAAATCAAGTAGATATCATGTAATAAAAGACTGGTTTAAACTTAGGAAGATGGTGTAAATATTAAGATAACCAAAAAGAAAGTTAACAAACCTACTCATTAAAATAAAGAAGAAAAAGGTAAAGTCTCAGTGTCATGGATTCTATTGTGTCCTCCCAAAATATGCCAACTTGGCTATGTCATGATTCCCAGTATTGTGTGATTGTCCACCACTTTGTCATTAGATGTGATTTGCCTATGTGTTGTTAATGAGATGAGATTAGTATCAGTTAATGAGATGGTATTAGTAGCAGTTATGCTAATGAGGCAGGACTCAATCTCTAGGAAGAGTTTGTGTCTTAAGCCAATCTTTTTTGAGATATAAAAGAGAGAGAGAGATGGCAACCTCATACCACCGTGAAAGCAGCACGGGGAGCAGAGAGTGTCCTTTGGACCCAGGGTCCCTGTGCTGAGAAGCTCCATGACCAGGGAAGATTGTTGACAAGAACTTCCCTCCAGAGCCAACAGAAAGACAGAAAGTCTTTCTCTGGAGCTGATGCCCTGAATTTGGACTTCTAGCCTACTAGGCTGTGACAGAATAAACTTCTGTTTGTTAAAGCCATCCATTTGTGGTATTTCTGTTATAGCAGCACT
Organism: Loxodonta africana; assembly: GCF_030014295.1. NCBI lineage: Eukaryota > Metazoa > Chordata > Mammalia > Proboscidea > Elephantidae > Loxodonta > Loxodonta africana. The sequence goes on along the minus strand of NW_026975098.1, from coordinate 153,583 downwards.
AGATAACATAGACACTCAATAAACATAAAATCTACGAAAGTGAAAGACATGAAAAAAATCCAGAAACAAAAGGAATTCAGTACCAGAGAGAAAGAGGTGTGAAGAAAACATCTGCACCACACACACATACACACAAAAGAACTACAAAATGACAGCAATAAACTCATACCTATCGATAATCACACTAAATGTAAATGACTTAAATGTACTTGTAAAGATACAGAGAGTGACAGAATGGGTTAAAAAAAACAGAATTCATCAATATGCTGTCTACAAGAGGCACACCTTGGAAATGAAGATATAAATATATTAAAAGTGAAAGGATGGAAAATAATATAGTAGGCAAATGACAAACAAAAAAGGAGCAGGAGAGGCAACAAAAATCTCAGATAACAGACTTTAAAACAAAAATCATTAAAGATAAGGACGGACATTATATAATGATTAAAGGAACAAGCCACCATAAGGACATAACAATAATAAATATCTACACAAGCAATGACATGGGTTCAAAAACATAAAACAAACTCCAACAACACTGAAAAGAAATTGACAGTTTCACAATAATAGTAGGAGTCTTTAACACACCAGTTTTGGTAAAGGACAAAACATCTAAAAAGAAACTCAACAAAGATACAAAAGATTTAAAGGCCACAATCAACCAACTTGACCTCATACACATACACGGAACAATCCACCCAACAGCAGCAAGGTACCTGTTATTTTCCAATGCACATGAAACGTTCTCCTGAATAGATCTCATCTTAGGGCACAAAACAACCTTAAACAAAACCCAAAACACTGAGATAATACAAAGCAGCTTCTCTGATCACAAAGCAACAAAAGTAGAAATTAATAAAAAGAAGAGCAAGGAAAAAAACCCAAATACATGGAAACTAAATAACAACCTGCTTAAAAACCAGTGGGTAATAAAAGGTATCAAAGACAGAACTAAAAAAAATTCAAAGTCTCAAATGAGAAAGGAAACATACCAAAACCTTTGGGACACAGCAAAGGCAGTGCTCAGAGGTCAATAGTGATAGATGCACACATCAAAAATGAAGAAAGGCACAAAATCAAAACACTAGCTATACAACTTGGACAAATGGAAAGAGAAGAGCAGAAGAAGTCCACAGCCATGAAAAGAAAGGAAATGATAAAAATCAGAGAGAAGTGAATGAAATAGAAAATAGAAAGAAGCAACAAAACCAAGAGTTGGTTCCATCAAAAGATCAACAAAATCAACAAACCATTGGTCAAACTGACAAAAGAAAAACAGGTGAAGACAAAAACAACCCAAAGAAGAAATGAAACAGGGGACATTACAACAGATTTAACTGAAATAAAAAGGTTCATAACAGAGTACTATGAAATCTATACTCCAACAAATTTGAAAACCTAGAGGAAATGGACAAATTTCTAGAAACACACTATCTTCCTAAACTAACATAAACTGAGGTCTAAAATCTGGACAGACCCATAAGGAGAAGAGATTGAAAAGGTAATAAAAAAAAACTTCCAATAAAAACAGCCTTGGCTCAGATGGCTTCACTGGAGAATTCTACCAAACATTCAAAGAAGAATTCACAGTAGTACTACTAAAACTATTTCAGAACATACAAAAGGAAGGGATACTTCCTAACTGATTCTATGAAGACAGCATAACCCTGATACCAAAATCAGGCAAAGACACCACAAAAAAAGGAAAATTACAGACCAATATCTCTCATGAATATAGATGCAAAAACTCTCCACAAAATTCTAGCCAATAGAATTCAGCATCATATTAAAAAAAAAAAAAACAACACCATGACCAAGTGGAATTCATACCAGGTATGCAACAATGATTCAACATTAGAGAAACAGTCAATGTAATCCACCACATAAATAAAACAAAAGAATCACATGGTCATCTCAGTAGACTCAGAAAAGTCATTAGATATAGTATGACACCCATACCTGATAAAAACTCTCAATAAAATAGGTTTAAAAAGGAAATTTCTCAACATAATAAAGGGCATCTAAACAAAACCAACAGCCAACATCATTCTCAACAGAGAGTGGCTGAAAACATTCCCCCTGAGAACAGGAACAAAACAAGGATGCGCTTTATCACTACTGCTATTAAACATTGTAATAGAAGACCTACCTACAGCAATAAGAAAAAGAAATAAAGGACATACAAATAGGCAAGGAAGAAGTAAAACTATCCCTATTTGAGGATGATATTATACTGTACACAAACATCCTCAAAGATACACAAGAAAACTACTGGAACTCATAGAAAAATTCAGCAGTATAGCGGGATACAAGATAAACATACAAAAAAAGTTGGATTCCTAAACACCAATAAAAAGAACATGGAAAAGAAAATGAGTAAAGCAATACAATTTAATATAAGTCCTAAAAAAATAAAATGCTTAGGCATAAATCTAACCAGGGATGTATAGGACATATACAAAGAAAACTACAAAATCCTACTGCAAGAAAGCAAAAGAGACCTACATAAATTCAAAAACATACCATGTACATGGATAGGTAGACTCAACATTGTGAAAATGCCGATTCTACCCAAAGCAATCTGCAAGTACAATGCAATGCCAGTCCAACAGCATTCTATAACAAGATGGAAAAACTAATCATTAAATTTATTTGGAAAGGTAGAGGCCACAGATAAGTAAATCACTATTGAAGAAGAAGAATAAAGCAGGAGGCCTCATACTATTTGACCTCAGAAACTGCTCTACAGCTACAATAGTCAAAACAGCCTGGTATTGGTACAATGACAGACACAGTAATCAATGGAATTGAATCAAGTATGCAGATGTAAATCCATCCACCTATGGTCAACTGATCTTCAACAAAGGCCCAAAGTCCACTAAATGGGGAAAAGACAGTCTTTCTAACAATTAGTGCTGGAAAAACTAGATGTCCATCTGTAAAAAATGAAACAGGACCCATACTTCACACCATACAGAAAAACTAATTCAAAATAGGTCAAAGACCTAAATAAGAAATCAAAAGCTATAAAGATCATAGAAGAAAAAAGGTCAACACAAGAGTCCCTGATACATGGCATAAATGGCATACAAACCATAACCAACAATACACAAACACCAGAAGATAAGCTAGTAACTGGAATCTTCTAAAAATTAAACACTTATGCTCATCAAAAGATTTCACCAACCCAGTAAAATGAGAACCTACAGACTTGGAAAAAAAATTGGCCATGACGAGTCCAACAAAGTTGCAATCTCTAAATTCTGTAGGAAAATCCAGCACCTCTACAACAAAAAGACAAGTAAACCAATTAAAACATGGACAAAGTATATGAACAGATACTTCTCTAAAGAAGACATTCGCATGGCTAATAGACACATGAGAAAATATTTGCAATCGCTAGCCATTAGAGAAACATAAACGAAAACCACAATGAGACACCATCTCACCCCAATATTACTGGCACAAATAAAAAAAAAAAAAAACAGAAATTTACAAATATTCCAGAGGTTGCAGGGAGATTGGAACTCTTATGCACTGCAGGTGGGAATGCAAAATGGTACAACCATTTAGGAAAAAGATATGGTGGCTTCCTTAAAAAACTAGAAATAGAAATACTACATGATCCAGCTATCCCACTTCTAGGAATATATCCTAGAGAAATAAGAGCCATCATACAAACAGACATATGTGCACCCATGTTCATTGCGACATTATTAACAATAGGAAAAAGATGGACACAACCTAAGTGCCCATTAATGGAAGAATGGATAAACAAACTATGGTACATACACAAATGAAATACTATGCAATAATAAAGAACAATGATGAATCTGTGAAACATCTTACAACATGGATGAATCTGGAGGACATTATGCTGAGTGAAATTCAATCATGAAAGGACAAATACTGCATGAGATCACTGTTAGAAAAACTCATGGAAAGGTTTACACACAGAAAGAAACAATCTATGATGGTTACGAGGGAGGAGAAGGCTGGGGAGGGAAAATCACTAAACAATAGGTAAGTGGTAAATTTGGTGAAGGGTCAGATAGTACACAATGCTAGGAAAGTCAGCACAACTTGACCAAGGGAAGGCCATGGAAGCTTTGTAGACACATTCAAACTCCCAGAGGAACGGAATTACTGGGCTAAGGGCTGGGGACCATAGTCTCAGGGGACATCTAGCTCAATTGGCATAACATGATTTATAAAGAAAATGTTCTATATTCTACTTTGGGGAGCAACCTCTTGGGTCTTAGAAACCTGTGAGCGGCTATCTAAGATACTTCTCTGGTCAAGAGAGAATGAAGAGAATGAAAGACACAAGGGAAAGATTAGTCCAAAGGACTAATGGACCACAAGTACCACGACCTCCACCAGACTGAGTTCAACACAACTAGATGGTGCTCAGCTACCTAGACCAGCTGCTCTGATAGGGATCACAATAGAGGCTCCTGGACAGAGCTGGAGATAAATGTAGAACAAAATTCTAACTCACAAAAAAAATAGCAGACTGATTGGTCTGACAGAGAGGAACGGAAATAGAGAACTCAAGATTGAGAAGTGGACAGTGTTGACATGTCGTGGGGTTGGCAATCAATGTCACAAAACAATATGTGTATTAATTGTTTAATGAGAAGCTAATTTGCTCTGTAAACCTATAGCACAATAAAAAAAAGATCTATAATGACAACAACAACTCAAAAGATTAGATAGGAATCTTAGGGAACAGTGAGTTTATGTTGATGGGGGAGGAAGAACCCAGAAAATGAGGGTGAGAATGGTTGCACAACTTGAAGAATGTAATCAATGTCACTGTGTTGTACATGTAGAAACTGTTGAATTGGTGTATGTTTTGCTATGTATATTCCCAATGACAACAACAACAAAATAATTAAAACAAAAAACAAGGGAAAAAAAAAGAGCTTGGCTGCTAACGAAAAAGTTGGCAGTTCAAATCCAAAGCAGCTCCTTGAAAACCCTATGGGGCAGTTCTACTCTGTCTAGGGTCGCTATGAGTCAATATCGACTCAAGGGTAACAGATTTGCCTCTCCTTTTTTTTTTTTTCTTTTCTCTTTCTGGAACCCCATTAATCCATCTGGTAGAAGTTCTCACCTTATTCTCTTTGTCTCTTACCCTCTTCTCTAGTTTTCCTTTAGTATTTCTCAAATATTCACTCCTCTGAGTTCTGTTCCAGTACACTACCTCTTTCTTTGGCTGTGTTAATCTGCTCTTAAACTCCTCCACTGAGTTATTAAGGAGAACTTTAAATATCAGATTTTTTTCCTCAGTAATTCTAAGAACTTGAATCAAAATTACAATTCTTACTGTGATCTTTTGAATATATTAAGCATAGCTAATTTAACATTTGTGCCTTTTGAGTCTATTTTCTATAGCCACTCTTCCTCTGTTTTTATTGTTAGCTTTGTTTGATTTTATTTATATTGCTTTATCTGCTCATGTGCCAGGGTATTGTTTCTGATAGATAGGAGTTGTGTGACAAAGTTATAGAAATATAGTGGTGTTTAGAGCAATGATATCTTCCCACAGAGATTTTATGCTTTTTTCTAGCAGATGATTAGGGACACTAATATTCAAAGGCATATTAATCTAAATCCATGACTTGACGTACTTTGAAGCTTTTCTTTAGGGTAAAGGCTATCTTCTCCCCACTCTTATTTCTACGGCTTAACCTTTTAGATAAACTTTGAAAGTATAAAAGTTTTCTAGCTTCACAAATTTGGCAAGTCCTACACTCCAGTTTTTCTTCTCTAACCTGCTAGGAATGATTTCCTGATTTATCTGTTCAGCTACCTCTTCCATTATGGGCAGGGAAAAGTGACCTCCTTTGCTGGGATTATCATTCTGAATTCTTTAATATATTGTATTTTAATCCTAAAATACTTTGCTTTTTTTTTACTTTCCAATATCTTCAATAAAATTTATTATTATTTTTGCTTTCCTATTGTTTCTGTGCAAAGATTGTCCTGAACTAACTGAGAGTGAATATACTTGTTATCTACATTTTCAGATCTACCCTGAGGATAAACAACTGAGCCAATGCATCTGAGGCTGAGCGAGTTTAAGAAACAGTTCTAGATGTCTTTTTAATTAATCAACGGGATGGTATACCATTCCTTGGCCTAGTGTACTGTCATAAACCATAATTTTCATGAGAAAATTCACTTAAGTGTATTTCCTCATTCATCTGAACTTGGAAGCTGGTTCCTCTACTGTATTAACTTACAAAGATATGAAAAATGGAAATAGTGCCAAGCTGTTTTCATGTCTTTGTAAGAGGATGCTAAGAAAATTTTCTTCTGTGTTGGCATTGTGGTTGACTTTCCAAAGCTACAAAAATCAAATGCTTAATCCTCGTGTCTTAATTATCCTCTCCTGCTATAACAGAAATACAATAAGTGGGTGACATTAAAAATACATTTATTTTCTCACATTTTAGGAGGCTAGACAGAAGTTTGAATTCAGGGCACCAGCTCTGGAGGAAGGCGTTCTATCTGTGTCTCTTCGAGGGGTAGGTCCTTGTCTCTTTTCAGCTTCTGTTCCTTGGTTCCTTGGTGATCTTCAAGTGGCATGGTATCTACCCTCTGCCAACTATGCTTGCTATCCCTGGCTTAATCTGCTCTTTTGTATCTCAAAAGGGATTGATTTAAGACACATCCTACATTATTGGAAAACCTGGTGGTGCAGTGGTTAAGAGTTCTATTGCTAACCAAAAAGTTGGCAGTTTGAATCCACCAGCCACTCCTTGGAAACCACGTGAAGCAGTTCTACTTTTTCATATAGGGTTGCTATGAGTCAGAATAGACTCAATGGCAATGTTTTTTTTGTTTGTTTGTTTTTGCTACATTATTAACACAACGAAAAAACACATTCCCATATGGAATTATAACCACGGGTAGAGGGGTTAGGATTTGCAACAGATATTTTGGGGCAGACACAATTCAATTTATACCACCCTACAGTGAAGATAATTTGGGGGTCAAGCAACCATTACAGAGCCAAATAACTGGCAGTTGGACAGATTCTGCTACCAGAAACCATTATCTAGAATCTCTCATTATTCCGTATACAGTGGAGTTTGCTAAAAGAGAAAGATTAATGGAACCATGTCATCATCAGCTTAGAAATGATTTTCCCTCCATTTTCTGTGAATGTTGCAACCTGACAATGACTCTCAAGGTCAAGTATAACAGGTCTTAGAGAACCAGATACATGAATATGCAGTGCTTCTGAGAATGACAGGCTTCTCTTTACGATGATTTGGTATATCACACTGTATTTGCTGCTCTGCCCTCTCAATTTGAGTAGAAGAGAAAGAATTTCAGAGAATTACTTGGGCACAGAGAGTGAGCAGAAGTGAAGTAGTCATTACAATCATTACTTGTTAAACCAAGAATGTGCAGGTTTCCCTTAGATCAATTAAACATTAGAAAAGATAATCACACTTTAGGCATTTTGCAAGTACCGTTTCAAGTTTAGCTGCTTCCAGATTAAGGAACACCAATGCAATTTTCTATGTTGTGTACCTCAGAGTTAAATACTGGTGAGGGATTGGTTGTAGCACTGCAATTTGTGTGAAGTCCATTGAATTTACTCATATGCACCATATAGGAGTATCTGCATTTAGACACCCTCCCACAAAGATCCAATGTTAATCAAAAGAGATTTAAAGGAGCACCAGATAAATAAAAGTTGTTTGTCCTTTTCCATCTGTCTTCTGCCTTTGTCCCAATTACGAACTATCTCTGAGTAGAGAAGAGGCAATGAAAGGAGCCCAAGACTCCAACCAAATTTCAATGCCCGACCGAAGCTAGTCGAATATGAAGCTGATATTTTTAAATTGACCAGATTAACTCAATGTGACTAGCAAGTAATGGCTTTACATGATATGAAATTAAGAGCTGGGAAAGAAATTTCACCTGTGCACGATAGATTGGAGTGCCTAAAAAAATATATATATATATATATATATATATATATTATTTCACATATAAACAAAGTCATAGATTTGGAGCAAAACCTAAGCCCTTCATACTGTCGGATTCTTAAACACTAGTGTTACATTTGAATAACGTTTCTTACTTTAAAAAATAATCTATGAATATCTTTTATAATTTTATCTCACGGTAAACGTAAAAAAACCAAACCTAGAGCCGAGCCGTCGAGTCAATCCTGACTCATAGCGACCCTGTAGGACAGAGTAGAACTGCCCCCTAGAGTTTCCAAGGAGCACCTGGCAGATTCGAACTGCCAACTCTTTGGTTCGCAGGTGTAGCACTTAACCACTACGCCACCAGGGTTTCCGCAGTAAGCATATGGCATAAAAACTGAAGTATTTTCAACTTTATTTTAAAAAAATGAGGACAGTGAAGTTGGAAAAGCTAACGTGCCTAATTTTCTTAAGTTCTTATTGATGGTAAATTGAAAGTTAGGTATCATAACTCAGTACTTCAATAACAGTCATTATTTATTTAAGCAGAAAAAAGTACCTTATTGCTTACAATGTATTAAATAATTATAATTATGAATACACCAAATTTAACTCAATTTCAGATGGAACCCCAAATCTACATACATGGATAAGTATTTTTATTTTTGTCTATAGTTGCAAAGACTGTCGTTTACTTAGTTTGCTCAGAATGACAGCTATTGTTCCGCCATGCCAGATGCAAATCAAGTTTAAAAACATAAGGTGTAGTCACGTAGAATGATTACTACATATGTCGTTAAAAAAAAAAAAAAGAACTTGCTGTGCAGTCAATGGCAACCCTGTGTGCCTAAAAATCGAAATGTGCTTCATAGGGTTTTCAATATGGATCATATTTTGGAAGTAGATTTCCAAGCCTTTCTTCTGAAGCAGCTTTGGGTGGACTCGAATCTCCAGCTTTTTGTTTAGCAGTTGAGTGCAGCGTTTACAGTTTGTACCACCCAAGGAACCCACTATGTCATAGGAGTCTGCAAAAATAATTAAGCTTTTAAACTTGGTCATTGTATAATATTTTTAAGTATTAACTAAATGTTAGTTATTAATGGAATGTCTAGTTACACAAGGCTTTGCAATGTAGCAAATTTTTCTCTTTATCTGCTGTCTCTATCATGACCGTAATCCTAATATAATACATACAAATAACAATGATTGTGCCTTCCTTATTGCTCTAATGTTTTTTCCAAATTCTGAATGATGTGGGCAAGCCTATTACATTTATAACCTTAATATTTTCATGTGCCTATACAGTGTATTCTTCATAGAGATATTATAGAATTTATATACAATTGGATTATAATCAATTTACTTTCTTTTTTTCCTTACACTGGATATGAACAAGCACAAAAGCCATTCTTTTCCATCACTGATTCATTTCCTATGTAGATACTGAAATTTGGGAATAAAGAGATGAATAAATACATGAATAAAAGGGATATGTAAAAGATCTCTGAGACTGTTTAAATCACAGACAAATGTACGGTACCACCACGACTTACAGGTTTTAAATTCCTCAGAGAGAAGTCACCATGTTCATTTCTCATATTGGAACGCATTGTGTTCCAGATCTTAAAAGGATATAGATACATATAAAGACCAAAATATTTTTGAATTATACTAAAAATCTGCATAACAACACTTTTCATGATTTGACAAGTACTTCAAGTTTTTTTTTTCAAATGCTTCACTTTGTAAGTAGTCTACAATTTAACAACGAAGTCTGTTAAACAAAATTTTCTAGTCAACATAATTTGGGAGAACAAGAAAAGAAAATTTGAAATTGTAATGCTTCTAAAATATAGTCATTAATTAATGTTTTATATTTTAAGCCAGATGAATCATTATCACAACACTGTTCATATAACTTGTGGGGTTCATATAATTAAAAGAATCATAAAATCAAAACCCGCTGCCATCAAGTCGATTCCGACTCATAGCGACCCTATAGGACAGAGTAGAACTGCCCCATAAAGTTTCCAAGAAGTGCCTGGCAGATTCGAATTGCTGACTTCTTGGTTAGCAGCCGTAGCACTTAACGAGTACGCCACCAGGCTTTCCAAAATAATCATAGTGTAGCCTAAATTTATTTTTGTAGTTCGCAATGCGGAACTTTTATAATTTACAGAAAAATAGAAGTGAAATCTGTTTTAGTTTTAGTGCATTTACTTTGCATGTTTTAGAAAAACTATGACTATCTCCTAAGAAGTTCTAAAAACATGAAAATTTTATAAAAATTACTTAATCTCATGATCAATATTTATGCAGAAAATATACATTAAATTTCACAAAGTATAAAGCTCTGTTTTCAAAGTGCAACACAATAGTATGTATTGAACTGAATTTAATGAATAATGACACAGAGCGTGGAAATTCTATAAACATTACTGAAAACACTATCAATATTCACCTTGAAAATACACAAGAAATTACACACATTTGAAACACTACATTTGAAGTACGAAGCAATAATAACTGTGTCTTTTAAGAGCTGAGAAAATAAACAGAATTAAAACAACTTTACTCCATCTTAGTTACAGTGTGCCTTCAAGGAAAATGTAAGGTTTTCAGAAAATTCAGTAGGAGAAATAAACTTTACCATATTTTCAAATATGTTAATAGGCACTGCATTGGACAAACTCAGGCACAGCAGTTAAACTGAAGGATTTGCAAAATATCAGATCAAATGATGTGACAGGTAAAGAGACTCTAAAAGAACAAGCATACCTGTACAAACATCTATGAATTTCAGGTTTACATTTCATTGTTCTTTATACGCCCTCCCCCCAAAAAAACTCTTGGCGTGGAGTCGATTCCAACTCATGTCAACCACATGTATCTGTATTTTTGCTAAAAAAAAACAGCTCCAAATTTGTAGAAAACACTACGTTCTGGAGGAAGTTTTCAAAGACTTGTTTTACTTCCTGGTTCCTCAGGGAATAAATGAAGGGGTTCTGCATGGGGACAACAGAGGTGTTGAGAATAGAAACTCCTTTGGTCAATGATGCCTTTCTTTTGCAGAGGGATTGGCATACATGAAGATGCAGCTTCCATAAGAGATGGAAATGACAGTCATGTGGGAGGAACAAGTGGAGAAAGTTTTTTTTTCTCTTACTGGAAGATCGGATTCTCAGAATAGTCCTGATGACACACATGTAGGACAAAATCATTAATGCCAAAGTGAATAACAAAGAAACCAAAGCCAAGTAAAAACCAATTACTTCTAGGAGCCATGTATTTGAGCAAGATAGTTGTAAGAGGGGAAAATAGTCGCATGCAAAGTGATCAATGACTTTGGAAGCACAGTAATCTGGGGGGGAAGAAGCATAAGGGATGGGAATATGGTCAGAAACCCTCTCAGCCACACACATGACACAAGCAAGGAGCAGAGTTTCCTGTTCATGGTGCTCGTGTAATGCAGGGGCTTGCAGATGGCCACATAGAAGTCATAGGACATGGCTGTCAGAAGGTAAAATTCTGTCACCCTCATGAAAATAAAGAAGACTTGAGCTGCACAGTTGTTACAGGACATGGTCTTATCCCTGGTGATAATTGCACCCAGAAATCTGGGAATGCATACAGTTGTAAAGGAGATTTCAAGCACTGTGACCACTGTGTAGTTGTTCATTTCTCTCTCTCTCTCTTCAATTTTTCTTCTTTTAATCCCATTTAGACAAAAAAAGTATTAAGGGGAAGAGATGAAAGATATAATTCATCATGATCAGCATCATCATCTCTAATATTCTAAAATATCCTGTATAATCCATGCAAATTTTTTCTTATTTTTAAGATCTTGTTGGCATTCTTTTAATACACATTTATTAGTTCTTTTATATTAAAAATACAGTAGTAGATAGGAAATCTTCACACAACAAAGCACATCTTTGGGAGACAATGAATAAAATAATTGTCATTTTATGTCCTATTTACGCAAACTCTGATTACAATTGTGTTGAAACAGTCATAAGAATTACATAGCCCTTTCTTTTCACTCAGATAATTTATTAGACAATCTATCTCCTAGAAAAAGAAATGGGTTACTTTAACTTACCAAAAAGTAAAAGTCAAACTTAGAAGCCTGAAGTAACAACTCATTATTTTTTTAGGATATAAGAAATCAGTTGCCTTATTACAAGTAATATATTTAAATTTTTAACCCTAAGATTTATGGGTCTAATTGCCAAGACCATATGAGTACACTAAATACAATTGCTACAAGACAGAATAAGTAACCCAATTATTTAAAAAATACAAAAGTTTCAATTACTCACTGGTTTGTCTTCTTATTCCATCACGATCTTTAATGTTCCACTTCTGTAAGGCTTCCTAAAAATGTACATGTATGTATTTAAATATAAACATTTTTATTTTTGAACTGAAAGAGGCATAATGTATTTATTTTTCATTTTGACTGAAGCACAAATTGAAAAGTGACTGCTAGCCTTTTATCTTATCAACTCTGTCGCTGGATTACGGCTCATTGCATTTTCCATGAAATTATCTTCCTGAGTGTCTTAGTATAATGTTGCTGCAACAGAAATAACACAAGTGGATGGGCTTTAACAAAGAGAAATTTATTTCTTCACAGTGAAGTAGGGTAAAAGTCCAAATTCAGGGCATCAATCTTTCCCCAGATAGGAGCTTCTCCATGGATGGACCCCAGATCCAAAGGACTCGCTCTGCTCCTGGTACTATTATCTTGGTGGTATGAGGTCCCACATTTTCTGCTTGTTTCCCTTCCTTTTATCTCCTGTAAGATAAAAGGTGGTGTAGGCCATACCCCAGGGAAACTCCCTTTACATTGGATCAGGGATGTGACCTGGGTAAGGGTGTTATAATCCTACCCTAATAGTTTTTAACATAAAATTACAATCACCAGATGAAGGACAACCACACAATACTGGGAATCATGGTCTAATCAATTTGACACGTATTATTAGGGTACACAATTCAACCCATGACACTGAGTTATTAAGGTTTTTGGAAAAAATGTTTCATTCCCTTGTAATTCCGTCTCACAGTTATCTTCTCCATAAGTCCACTTATCCAAATGGATATCCAGAAAAGTTAAGAAAAAACTTCTTTCATTTTCCTAACCTACTTAGCTTGTTCCCACGTATTCAAATGCTATTTTGAATGTAGTAATAGTTTATCAATTCTATTAAAATCTTGACAGCTATCTCCTTTTGATTTTAGAGAGTAAAATTTCTGTTGTGAAGAATAAAATGTAAAATCGTTTTATACCTTCCAACAACTAGCAACATTCACACTAATCATACTTTATTTTATAATGGCTTAAAGGCAGTTTTTCAGGACATGAAAAGTAGAACGTCAGAAACCTTCAAAAGATGTGGAAATATTTTTAACCTCAGCAAAGACTGTGTACTGATCTTCTGGAAACCAGACAAAGTCAGGCCACATCTCTGCTATATTATAGACCATAAGGGAAATCTGGAAGGGGCCCTTGCATTTCTCAGTAACCTGCTCACTCCTCTCCCTAGCAGATCTCTCTTGAGAAGAGTTATATTCATCCTTGCATCCCACAGAGGACCTAAGATGGTGACTTCTATGTAATATTTATATCCATTAATAAGTTGCTTAATATTCATCCTTACTTCATATTATATGAGTAATAAAATAAGAAACCCACTTTCTTATAAAAGGTGAAATTTTGATCAAATTTGTGAAGAATTGTCTTCATTAGAAATGTGAAAGTTTTGAACATATGCCTTTCGGTTAGCAGCTGAGAATGTTAACCATTTGCACCAACCAGGGAATCCCATTATTAAAATTCACTTCTTTATTTGTCTAAACCTAGTAAATATATACGATTTCAGAACTGTGAAAACATATACCTATAATTTTACCACTGCATGTTTAGTATTTGTGATCTATTTCTCTTAGTTTTAGAGCATTGAAAACATTTTGTTTACGATGGCTGAGCTAAGTAGGTGGAATAGACAGATGCTCCCGGCGAACCCTCTATACAACAAAGACCCCCCCAAAAAAAGTGAAACAAGTATATTTATGACAAGCTAGAAGCCCTGAGCTTCAAAGGCAAGTTTAGAAAAAGAACAGAGGGGAAGGGGGAAGAAGAGACAGTACAGAAGTAGAGAGGAGTTACTGGGCCTGAATCTCGGAAAGCCCTCAGGCATCATTCCAGAGTGGCGGCAGTGGGTTGGTACTAGCATTTTGCCACAGTTTCCTTAGGGAGAAGCAGCCAGCCAGACAGCCTACTCATACCTTCAGAACCAGAGAAGAATGGCACTCTCAGCAAAAGCTAAGTGCTTCCGTATGTTTCACCGCGCCCCCCACTCACAAGCCAGCTTCAGGGGCTGAATTCTCTGGGCCTGAGATAGGCACTGTTGAGTGCCTAGAGCCATCCTCCCAGCCATGGAGAAGGAAAAAATTTGCAATTGGGGGAAAAGATAATTTGCCAGCTCCACTAACCAGGGGAGCTCAGCACAGAAGTGGCCCCTGTCCAGGCATAAACAGTCCATGGACTTTGAGCACCTTTCCCCTCTGCATGGACCTGTGTGGGCCGATTTCAGGAGACTAGGCCCTTGTTGGCAGACTCTAACCATTTCAGCTGTGCGGAAAGGTGGGTGATGTTTAGCATTGCTTTGCCCGTTAAACAGGGTCCTCACCTACCCACATGACGGGCCTAAGGACTGATAGCTCCACTCAGGTCACTCAGCCACCCACTACAGGGGTCCAAGGATAACTGGTACCTCCCAGCCTTTACAACCAAAAATATTAGGAGCCCATGGTCTGTCTGAAGAACCCACCCACCTGCGCACTCTAGGGAACAGGGACGCGCTTTCCTCAGAGACACTTGGGAGTCAGCTCTCAGCCTCACGCCTTTTTCAGAGTGTGACCCCCTGCTGCAATCAGATATTGGTATATACACCAATTACCACTGCCCCTCTAAGACTGTAGGACAGAGCCTGTACCACACACTTCATGATCAGCTACCTGGACACCTGAGCTGAATCCATACAAGAAAAGTGAATGGACTCCTAGAATGATATAACTGATAACAGCTCTTTCCATCTGAGGACAGGATGACAGTGTTCCAAAGGTGAAAATAATCAAGCTAGCTCACTCAGCCAACCCATTTGGGCATATCAAAACAAAACAAAACAAAGCAAGAGGCTACGATACAGTAAGCAGGAATAAACTAATATAATAACTCATAGATGGCTCAGAGACAACAGTCAATATCAAGTCACATAAAGAAACAGACCATGATCACCTCAATAAGCTCTCAAAACAAAGAATCCAGGGATCTTCTAGATAAAAGTGCAATCCTGGAATTACCAGAGGCAGAATACAAAAGATTAATATACAGAACTCTTCAAGACATCAGGAAGGAAATGAGACAATACACAGAACAAGCCAAGAAACACACAGATAAAATAATCGAAGAAATTAAAAAGATCATTCAGAAACATAATGAAAAATTTAATAAGCTGGAAAAATCCATAGACAGACAGCAATCAGAAATTCAGAAGATTAACAAAAAAATTACAGAATTACACAACTCAACAGAAAATCGGAGGAGCAGAATTGAGCAAGTAGGAGCCATAATTTCTCAACTTGAAGATAAATCACTTGGCAGTAACATATTTGAGGAAAAATCGAATAAAAGAATTTAAAAAAATGAAGAATCTTTAAGAATCATGTGGGACTCTATCAAGAGAAATAACCTGCGAGGGACTGAAGAATGAGAACAGGGAGGGATAACAGAAAATATGTGGAGAGAATTGTTGTTTTTTGGCAGAAAACTTCCCTGATATTGTGAAAGATGAGAAGATATCTATCTAAGATGCTTATCGAATTCCACATAAGGTAGATGTTAAAAGATAGTCGCCAAGAGATATTATTATCCAACTTGCCAAAGCCACAGATAGAGAGAGTATTTTAATAGACAAAAAGTCACCTACAAAGGAGAGTCAATAAGAATAAGCTCAGACTACTATGCAGAAACCATGCAGGCAAGAAGGCAATGGGATGACTTATTTAGAAAAATTGAAGGAAAAAAATTGCCAACCAAAAATCATATATCCAGCAAATCTGTCCCTTAAATACAAAGGGGAAAGTAGGACTTATCTAGATAAATAGAAGTTTAGGGAATTTGTAAAAAAAAAAAAAATATGAGAAATACTAAAGGGAGCTCTTTTGTTAGAAAATCAATAATATCAGGCATCAACCCAAGACTAGAACACTGGACAGAGCAATCAGAAGTCAACCCAGACAGAGAAAAAAAAAAAAGCAAGATAAAAAAAAAACTCAACATTAAAAAAGTAAGAGGGACTAAGAAATGTAATCATAGATCTTCCATATGGAAAGGACGATACGGCGATACAAAGAAGTGAAAGTAAGGTTTAAATTTAGGAAACTAGGGGAAAACTTAATCTGTATGCTGAACAAATAATCCGAGAAGCTGGACTATATGAAGAAGAACGGGGCATCAGGATTTGAGGAAGACTCATTAGCAATCTGCATTAGGCAGATGATACAACCTTGCTTGCTGAAAGTGAAGAGGACTTGAAGCACTTACTAATGAAGATCAAAGACCACAGCCTTCAGTATGGATTACACCTCAACATAAAGAAAACAAAAATCCTCACAACTGGACCAATGAGCAACATTATGATAAACAGAGAAAAGGTTGAAGTTGTCAAGGATTTCATTTTACTTGGATCCACAATCAACAGCCACGGAAGCAGCAGTCAAGAAATCAAAACATGCATTGCATTGGGCAAATCTGCTGCAAAGGACCTCTTCAAAGTGTTGAAGAGCAAAGATGTCACCCTGAACACTAAGGTGAGCCTGACCCAAGCCATGGTATTTTCATTCGCATCATATGCATGTGAAAGGTGGACAATGAATAAGGAAGACCGAAGAAGAGTTGACACTTTTGAATTGTGGTGTTGGCAAAGAATATTGAATATACCATGGACTGCCAAAAGAACGAACACATCTATCTTGGAAGAAGTGTGGCCAGAATGCTCCTTAGAGGCAAGAATGGTGAGACTGCGTCTTACAAACTTTGGACATGTTGTCAGGAGGGATGAGTCCCTGGAGAAGGACGTCATGCTTGGCAGAGTACAGGGTCAGTGGAAAAGAGGAAGACCCTCAAAAAGGTGGATTGACACAGTGGCTGCAACAATGAGCTCAAGCATAACAACTATTGTGAGGATGGTGCGGGACCGGGCTGTGTTTTGTTCTGTTGTGCATAGGGTCACTATGAGTCGGAACCAACTCGACATCACCTAACAACAACAGGGGTAAATAATAAGGTAACCAAAAGGAGACAAAGTATTCTACTCATCAAAATAAAATACAAGAAAAAACACACAGCAGAAACAAAATCAACAACAAAGAGTATGAGGAAGGGACTATATATAATCTACTCAGCACATAAAATTAAGTGGGAAAAAGAAACTGTTAATAACACACACAGAAAGACATCAAAATGATAACATTAAATTCATACACATCCATAAGCATGCTGAATATAAACGGACTAAATGTACCAATAAAGAGACAGAGAGTGGCAGAATGGATTAAAAAACACGATCTGTCTGTATGCTGCCTACAAGAGACACCTTAAACTTCGAGACACAAACAAACTAAAACTCAAAGAATGGAAAAAAATACATCAAGCAAACAACAATCAAAAAAGAGCAGGAGTGGCAATATTAATTTCTGACAAACAGGCTTTAAAGTTAAGTCCATCATAAAGGGTAACAAACGACACTATATAATCATTAAAATTATTTTTTTATAAAAAGAAGATATAACCATATTTAATGTTTATGCACCCAATGATAGGGCTAAAAGATACATAAAACAAACTCTATCAGCATTGAAGAGTGAGATAGACAGCTCCACAATAATAGTAGGAGACTTCAACACATCACTTTCAGGGAAGGACAGGACATCCAGAACGAAGATCAATAAAGACGCAGAAGATCTAAATGCCACAATCAACCAACATGACTTCATAGACCTACAGCAAACAAGTATACTTTCTTTTCTAGTGCACATGGAACATTCTCTAGAATAGACCACATATTAGGTCATAAAGCAAGCCTTAGAAGAATCCAAAACGTGTAAATATTACAAAGCATCTTCTCTGACCATAACGTTATAAAAGTGGAAATCAATAACAGAACAAACAGGGAAAAGAAATCAAACACTTGGAAACTGAACAATACCCCGCTCAGAAAAGATTGGATTATAGAAGACATTAAGGATGAAATAAAGGATTGCATAGAATTCCATGAGAATGAAAACACTTCCTATCAGAACCTTTGGGACGCAGTGAAAGCAGTGCTCAGAGGTCAATTTATATCAATAAATGCACACATACAAAAAAGAAGAAAGGGCCAAAATCTAAGAATTATCCCTACAACTTGAATAAATATAAAGAAAACAACAAAAGAAACCCTCAAGCACCAGAAGAAAACATTTAATAAAAATTAGAGCTGAACTAAATGAAATAGAAAACAGAAAAACAATTGAAAGAATTAACAAGACCAAAAGTTGGTTCTTTGAAAAAATCAAAAAAAATTGATAAACCATAGGCCAAACTCACCAAAGTAAAACAGGAGAGGAAACAAATAACCTGAATAAGAATTGAGATGGGTGATATTACAACAGACCCAACTGAAATTAAAAGAATCGTATCAGATTAGTATGAAAAATTGTACTCTAACAAATTGGAAAACCTGGAAGAAATGGGTGAACTCCTAGAAACACACTATCTACCTAAACTAACACAAACACAGGTAGAATAGCTAAATTGACAGATAACAAAAGAAGAGATTAAAAAGATAATCAAAAAACTCCCAACAAAAAATGTCCTGGCTCCGACAGCTTCACTGCACGGTTCTACCAGACTTTCAGAGAAGAGGTTACTCCACTACTACTAAAGGTATTTCAGACCATAGAAGAGGAAAAAATACTCCCAAACTCATTCTATGAAGCCAGCATATCCCTGATACCAAAATGAGCTGAAGACACCTAAAAAAGAAAATTACAGACCTATGTCCCACATGAACTGATACGCAACAATCCTCAACAAAATTCTAGCCAAGAGAATTCAACAACATGTCAAAAAAATAATTCACCATGACCAAGTGGGATTCATACCAGGTATGAGGGTTCAACATTAGAAAAACAGTTAATGTAATCCACGACATAAATAAATAAAAGACAAGAATCACATCATTTTATGAACTGATGCAGAAAAGGCATTTGACAAATTCAACACCCATTCAGGATAAAAACTCTCAGCAAAATAGGAATTGAAGGAAAATTCCTCAACATAATAAAGGGCATGTATACAAAGCCAACAGCCAACATCACCCTAAATGGAGAGAGCCTGAAAACATTCCCATTGAGATCGGGAACCAGACAAGGATGCCCTTTATCACTGCTGTTATTCAACATTGTGCTAGAGGTTCTAGCCAGAGCAATTAGGCTAGACAAAGAAACAAAGGGCATCTGGATTGGCAAGGAAGAAGAAAAATTATATCTATTTTCAGACGACATGATCTTCTACACAGAAAACCCTAAGGAATCCTCCAGAAAACTACTGAAACTAATAGAAGAGTTCAGCAGAGTATCGGGATACAAATAGACATACAAAAATCAGTTGGATTCCTCTACACCTACAAAAAGAACTTCAAAGAGGAAATCACCAAATCAATATCATTTACAGCAGCCCCCAAGAAGATAAAATACTTAGGAATAAATCTTACCAGAGATGTAAGAGACCTTTACAAAGAAAACTGCAAAACACTTCTGCAAGAAACCAAAAGAGACCTACTTAAGTGGAAAAACCTACCTTGCTCATGGACAGGAAGCCTTAAAATTATAAAAATGTCTATGCTGCCCAAAGTGATCTATGTATTTAATGCAATTCCAATCCAAATTCCATGACATTCTTTAATAAAATGGAAAAACAAATCCCCAACTTCATAAGGAAAGGAAAGAGGCCTCGGATAAGTAAAGCATTAATGAAAAAGAAGAACAAAGTGGGAGGCCTTACTCTACCTGATTTTAGGACCTATTATACTGCCACAGTAGTCAAAACAGCCTGGTACTTGTACAAAAGCAGATACTTAGACCAACGGAACCGAATTGAGAATCCGGACATAAATCCATCCATACATGAGCAGTTGATATTTGACAAAGGCCTGAAAACAGTTAAATGGGAACAAGACAGTCTTTTTAAAAACGGTGCCAGCATAACTGGATATCCATCTGCAAAAAAATGAACCAAAACCCATACCTCACTCCATGTACAAGAACAAGCTCAAAACAGATCAAAGACCTATGTATAAAATCTAAAACGACAGAGATCATGAAAGAAAAAGTAGGGACAACGTTAAGAGAAACAGTACACAAAACATTACTAAAAATGCAGAAGACGAAGTAGATAACTGGGAGCTCCTAAAAATCAAACACCTACACTCATCCAAAGACTTCAAAAAAGTAAAAAGATTACCTACAGATTGAGAAAACGTTTTTAGCTATGACATTTCTGATCAACACCTGTTCTCTAAAATCTACATGACAGTGTAAAAACTCAACTGAAAAACACAAACAACCCAATTAAAAAAATGGGCAAAAGACGCTTCACTAAAGAAGACATTCAGGTAGCTAACAACATGAGGAAATTCTCATGATCATTAGCCATTAGAGAAATGCAAACCAAAACTACAACGAGATTCCATCTCACTCCAGCAAGGCTGGCATCAATCCAAAAAACACAAAACAATAAATGTTGGAGAGGCTGTGGAGAGATTGGAACACTTATACGCTGCAGGTGGGAACGTAAAATGGTACAACCACTTTGGAAATCCATTTGGCGCTTCCTTAAAAAGCCTAGAGAAATAAGAGCCTTTACATGAACAGATATATGCACTCCCATGTTTATTGCAGCACTGTTTACAATAGCGAAAAGATGGAAGCAACCAAGGTGCCTATCAACAGATGAATGGATAAATAAATTATGGTATAGTCACACAATGGAACAGTACGCATCGATAAAGAACAGTGAGGAATCTGTGAAACATTTCATAACATGGAAGAAACTGGAAGGCATCATGCCGAGTGAAAATAGCAAGTTGCAAAAGGACAAATATTGTATAAGACCACTATTATAAGAACTTGAGAAATAGTTTAAACTGAGAAGAAAACACTCTTTTGTGGTTATGAGAGGGGGAGCGGGGAGGGGGAGAGAGGGGCATTCACTAATTAGATAGTATATAAGAACTACTTTAGGTGAAGGGAAAGACAGCACAGAATAGAGGGGAGGTCAGCACAATTGGACTAAACCAAAAGCAAAGAAGTTTCCTGAATAAACTGAATGTTTCGAAGTTCAGCGTAGCAGGGGCAGTGGTTTGGGGACCATGGTTTCAGGGGACATCTAAGCCAAATGGCATAATAAAATCTATTAAGAAAACATTCTGCATCCCACTTTGAAGAGTGACGTCTGGGGTCTTAAACGCTAGAAAGCAGCCATCTAAGATGCATCAATTGGTCTCAGCCCACCTTCATCAAAGGAGAATGAAGAACACCAAGGACACAAGGTGATCATGAGCCCAAGAGACAGAAAGGGCCACATGAACCAGAGACTACATCAGCCTGAGACCAGAAGAACTAGATGGTGCCCGGCTACAACCAATGACTGCCCTGACAGGGAACACAACAGAGAACCCCTGAGGGAGCAGGAGATCAGTGGGATGCAGACCCCAAATTCTCATAAGACCAGACTTAATGGTCTGACTGAGACTGGAAGGACCCCAGTGGTCATGATCCCCCATCTGTTGATGGACACCTTGGTCGCTTCCATCTTTTTGCTATTTCTGTAGGATATAGTCCAAGGAGTGGGATTGCTGGATGGTATGGTATTTCTATTTCTAGTTTTTTAAATAAGTGCCAAATCGACTTCCAAAGTGGTTGTACCGTTTTACATTCTCACCAGCAGTGTAGAAGTGTTCCAGTCTCTGCACAACCTCTCCAACATTTATTGTTCTGTGTTTTTTGGATTAATGCCAACCTTGTTGGAGTGAAATGGAATCCCAATGTAGTTTGGATTTGCATTTCTCTAATGGCTAATGATTACGAGCATTTCCTCATGTGTCTGTTAGCTATCTGAATGTCTTCTTTAGTGAAGTACCTGCTGATATCTTTTGTCCATTTTAATCGGGTTATTTGGCTTTTTGTAGTTGAGTTTTGCAGTACCACGTAGATTTTAGAGATCAGATGCTGATCAGATAAATACGTCATAGCTAAAAACTTTTTCCCAGTCTGTAGGTAATCTTTTTACTCTTTTGGTGAAGTCTCTGGATGAGCATAGGTGTTTGATTTTGGGGAGCTCGCAGTTATCTAGTTTCTCTTCTACATTGTTAGTAATGTTTGGTTTACAGTTTATACCATGCATTAGGGCTCGTAGCATTGTCCCTATTTTTTCTCCCATGGTCTTTATCATTTTTGACTTGATATTTAGGACTTTGAGGCATTTTGAGTTAGTTTTTTTTCTCTGTGGATGGTGTCAGATACGGGTCTTCTTTCTTTCCTTCTTTTTTTTTTTTTTTTTGCAGATGGATATCCAGTTATGCCAGCACCATTGGCTAAACGGAGTGTCTTTTCTCCATTTAACTGAGTTTCGGTCTTTGTTAAATATCAGCTGCTCACATGTGGATGTATTTATGTTGGGATTCTCCATTCTGTTCCATTGGTCTATGTATCTGTTTTTGTACAAGTACCAGGCTGTTTTGACTGTCATTAGGTAGAGTGAGGCCTCCCACTTTGTTCTTCTTTTTCAGCAATGTTTACTTATCCAGGGCCTTCTTCTCTTCCACATGAAGTTTGTGATTTCTTTCTCCATCTTATTAAAAAATGTTGTTGGAATTTGGGTCAGAATTGCATTGTATCTATAGATAGCTTTTGGGAGAACAGACATTTTTACAATGTTAAGTCTTCCTATCCATGAGCAAGGTATGTTTTTCCACTTATGAAAGTCTTTTTGGGTTTCTTGCAGTAGTGTCTTTTAGTTTTCTTTGTGTAGGTCTTTTACGTCTCTGGTTGGATTTATTCCTAGGTATTTTATCTTGTCGGGGGCTACTGTAAATGGTTTTGATTTAGTGATTTCTTCTCTGATGTTCTTTTTGTTGGTGTGTGGTGTGTGTGACGGAATTCAATTGATTTTTGTATGTTTATCTTGTATCCCAATACTCTGCTGAACCCTTCTATCAGTTTCAGTAGTTTTCTTGAGGATTTTTTAGGTTTTTCTGTGTATAAGATCATGTCATCTGCAAATAGAGTTACTTTTACTTCTTCCTTTCCAATCTGGATGCCCTTTATTTTCTTTTTGTAGCCTAATTGCTCTGGCTAGGACTTCCAGCCCAATGTTGAATAAGACTAGTGGTAAGTCTCATCCTTGTCTGGTTTCTGTTCTCTAGGGGATTACTCTCAGGCTCACTCCATTTAGGATGATGGTGGCTGTTGGCTTTGTATAAATGCCCTTTATTACGTTGAGGAATTTTCCTTCTATTCCTATTTTGCTGAGAGTTTTTATCCTGAATGGGTGTTGAACTTTGTCAAATGCCTTTTCTGCATCAATTGATAAAATCATGTGATTCTTGTCTTTTTTTTATTTATGTGGTGGATTACTTTAATTGTTTTTCTGATGTTGAACCATCCCTGCATACCTGGTATGAATCCCACTTGGTCATGGTGAATTATTTTTTTGACATGTTGTTGAATTCTATTGGCTAGAATTTTGTTGAGGATTGTTGCGTATCAGTTCATGAGGGACATAGGTCTGTAATTTTCTTTTTTGTGGTGTCTTCAGCTCATTTTGGTATCAGGGATATGCTGGCTTCATAGAATGAGTTTGGGAGTATTCCGTCCTCTTCTATGGTCTGAAATACCTTTAGTAGTAGTGGAGTAACCTCTTCTCTGAAAGTCTGGTAGAACCGTGCAGTGAAGCTGTCAGAGCCAGGACATTTTTTGTTGGGAGTTTTTTGATTATCTTTTCAATCTCTTCTTTTGTTATCTGTCAACTTAGCTGTTCTACCTGTGTTTGTGTTAGTTTAGGTAGATAGTGTGTTTCTAGGAGTTCACCCATTTCTTCCAGGTTTTCCAATTTGTTAGAGTACAGTTTTTCATAGTAATCTGATATGATTCTTTTAATTTCATCTGGGTCTGTTGTAATATCACCCATCTCATTTCTCATTTGGATTATTTGTTTCCTGTTTTTCTTTTGTCAGGCTAGCCAATGGTTTACCAACTTTGTTAATTTTTTCAAATAATCAGCTTTTTGTTTGTTAACTCTTTCAATTGTTTTCTGTTCTCTAATTCATTTAATGCTGCACTAATTTTTATTATTTATTTTCTTCTGGTTCCTGAGGGTTTCTTTTTTTACTCTCTTTATTTGTGTCCAAGTTGTAGGGACAGTTCTTTGATTTTGGCCCTTTCTTCTTTTTGTATGTGTTCATTTATTGACATCAATTGACCTCTGAGCACTGCTTTTGCTGTATCCCAAAGGTTCTGATAGGAAGTGTTTTCATTCTCATTGGATTCTATGAGTTTGTTTATTCCCTCCTTAATGTCTTCTATAATCCAGTCTTTTTGGAGCAGGGTATTGTTCCATTTCCAAGTATTTGATTTCTTTTCCCTGCTTTTTCTGTTTTTGTCTTCTACTTTTATGGCCTTATGGTCTGAGAAGATGCTTTGTAATATTTTGATGTTTTGGATTCTGCTAAGGCTTGCTTTATGACCTAATATGTGGTCTATTCTAGACAATATTTCATGTGCACTAGAAAAGAACGTATACTTTGCAGCTGTTGGGTGGAGTTTTCTGTATGTCTATGAGGTCAAGTTCGTTGACTGTGGCATTTAGATCTTCTGTGTCTTTACTGAGCTTCTTACTGGATGTCTTATCCTTCACCAAATGTGGTGTGTTGAAGTCTCCTACTATAATTCCAGAGCTGTCTATCTCACTTTTCAATGCTGTTAGAGTTTGTTTTATGTATCTTGCAGCCCTGTCATTGCGTGCATATGTATTTAATATGGTTATATCTGCCTAGTAAATTGTCCCTTTAATCATTAGATAGTGTCTTTCCTTATCCTTTGTGGTGGATTTAACTTTAAAGTCTATTTAGTCAGAAATTAATATTGCCACTCCTGCTTGTTTTTGATTGTTGTTTGCTTGATGTATTTTTTCCATCCTTTGAGTTTTAGTTTGTGTCTCTAAGTCTAAGGTGTGTCTCTTGTAGACAGCATATAGCTGAATTATGTTTTTTTATCCAATCTATGACTCTCTGTCTCTTTATTGGTGCATTTAGTCCATTTACCTTCAGGGTAATTATAGAGAGGTATGAATTTAGTGCTGTCATTTTGATGCATTTTTCTGTATTGTTGACAGTTTCATTTTCCACTTACTTTTTTGTGCTGAGAACTTTTTCGTTGTAAATTGTGTGTTTGTCTTTTTCGTTGTAGATGAATTTGTTTTTGCTGAGTCTTTATGTTTACCTTGGTTTTTATTTTGAAGTTTGGGATTGTTAGTCTTATTTGTGGTTACCTTAATATCTACCCCTGTTTTTCTAAGTATGAACCTACTTTGTATCTCCCTACATTGCTTTGATTTCCTCTCCATATGGAAGGTTTATGCCTGCTGCATTTCATCCCTCTTTATTGATTATTGTCATCTTTTACATAATGATGTCAGTGATTCCACGTTTTGAGCATTTTTTAAAATCTTATTTCATTTTTGTGATTTCCCTATCTTAGTTGATATCAGGATGCTCTGTTCTGTGTCCTTGTGTTGTGTTGATATCTGATATTATTGGCTTCCTATCCAGAGAATTCCCTTAAGTACTTCTTGTAGTTTTGGTTTGTTTTTTGCAAATTCTCTAAGCTTGTGTTTATTTCTAAATGACTTAATTTCCCCTTCATATTTGAGAGAGAGGTTTGTTGGATATATGATTCTTGGCTAGCAATTTTTCTCCTTCAGTGCTGTGTGTATGTCATCCCATTGCCTTCTTGCCTGCATGTTTTCTGCCGAGTAGTTGGAACTTATTCGTATTCATTCTGCTTTGTAGGTAACTTTTCATTTATCCCTGGCTGCTCTTAAAATTTTCTCTTATCTTTGGTTTTGCAATTTTGATGATAACATGTTTTGGTGATTTTCTTTTGGGATCTGCCTTTTATGTGGTTCAATGAGCATCTTGGATAGATAACCTTTCATTTTCCGCCATGTCAGGGAAGTTTTCTGCCAACAAATCTTCAATAATTCTCTCTGTATTTTCTGTTCTCCCTTCCTCTTCTGGAATTCTAATCACACACAAGTTGTTCTTGATAAAGTCCTACTTGATTCTTAGTGTTTCTTCATTTTTCTAAATTCTTTTATCTGATTTTTCTTTAAGTACATTGGTGCCAAGTGCCTTATCCGCCATCTCCACAATTCTGCATTTCAATTCCTCAATTCTGCTTCTCTGACTTCCTATTGATTTGTCTAATTCTGTCATTTTATTGTTAATCTTTTGGGTTTCTGAATGCTGTCTCTCTATGGATTCTTGCAGCCTATTAAATTTTTCATTATGTTCTTGAATAATCTTTTTAATATCTTCAACTGCTTTATCTGTGTGTTCCTTGGCTTTTTTTGTACATTGCCTGATTTCATTCCTGATGTTGTCCCTGAAGTCTTGAAGTGTTCGGTATGCTAATCCTCTGTATTCTACATCTGCCAATTCCAGGATACATCTTCCTCTGGGAGAGACCTTGATTCTCTATTTTGGGAGTTTGTAGAAGCAATCATGGTCTGCTTCTTTATGAGATTTGATATTGACTGCTGTCTCTGAGCCATCTATAAGTTGTTGTAATAATTTATTTTATGTTTGCTGACAGTGTCCTTTTTGTTTTGCTTTGTTTCGATATACTCAGATAGGCTACTAGAGTATGCTAACTTGGTCATTGGAGCCCTTGAAGCACTAATGTCCTGTTACCAGATGGTTAGATCTGTTACCAGGTAAATAAGCCTATGAGTCCATTCACTATTCTTTAATAGAATCAGCTCAGGTGTCCTGACAGTCAGCCACCTACTGTGTGGTTTAAGCTCTCACCTACTATCTTAGAGGAGTAGTGGTGATGGTTGTATACACTGGTTTCTGGTAGCGGCAGGGGGTCGCACCCTGAGGAGAGTAGGATGCTGACAGCTTTCCCCCAAATGTCAGTGAGGATGTAGCGTCTCTGTTCTCTAGAGTGCTCTGTTGGGTGGACTCTGCAGCTGTGCCTTAGGCACCCAATGCTTATATCCGTAAAGACTGGTAGGCACCATTATCCTCAGATCGCTTTCGCGTGGTGCTAGGTGGCATGGATTAAGCCTCAGCCCTCCGGTCTGTACTGTGGGTAGGTGAAGGCTCTGTTTAATAAGTAGAGCAGTATCAGACCTCCAAAACCTGCCTCTCCATCACACAGCTGAAACAATTACAGTCAGACCTCTAACAGATTTGCCTTTGCATAATAGCCACCTGGTAGGGAACATAATTTTGAGGTTAATGAATAGCTTGAACATGATGAATGCATTCTAACAAATATATCTCATCAATTTAATCTGTATATTGAGGTGTTTATGACATTTTACTTCTTTTATTGTAGGTTACCCTTGAGTCATCAGATTATTAACCACCTGATAAATCCACTAGAATCCTTCCTACCTACTTAAGGTGGCCTAGTGAATCCAGGGTTTCTGATAAATACACTCATTTTAATACAATGAGCTCAGTGTAAAATCATGTGTTTCCTTCCATGACTTTTGTTATGAGAATCCATTTCAAAATAATTTTTCATATTTATGATCAAATTAATGAGCAAAATATTGTAAAACTTTTAATATCTATGCTCTCCTTCTAAGTAAGAATTTTTCATCCCATGGATAATGGCAGGCCTGATACATGTTATACACTAAAAGACAGTCTAGGAGTGGTAAATACACTCATAAGAAGAATTTTAAAGGTAACTACTTCAGGTGAGGTAATCAGTGAGTTCTAAATAATGCATGACCAATCCCATGAGGTAGAGGAAGAGGGATGCTTCTGTTGGGAAAGGAGGTTGGGTGGAACTTTTAGATTCAGGTACACAGAGTCATTGAAATTCACAGAGACAGTGTCATCTCAGTTCAAAATTCTTCCATCTATTTGTTGATTCATTTAACAAACATTTTACTGACTGAGTGATCTACATCAAGCCATTTGGCAGGCAATTCTGAGCAAAATGTTCTCTTTGCTCACAAAATGCTCGTAATTTATCAAGAGAAAAGATGTTTTGGTAAGTTGTAAAAATTGCTATCATATTGATAATCATACCACTAGGCTTCTCCTTCTACTAGGCTTGTGTCATCCTAAATAACTACTTGTGAAATAAAAAATTAGACAGTGAAAAACTTATGAATAGCAGCTGAACATTGTCTAATATAATGCTGGAAGGTTGGAAGCCCCTCAGGTTGGAAGGCACTCAGAGTATGACTGGGGAAAAGCTGCCTCCTCAAGGTACACTCGACCTTAATGACGTAGATGGAGTCAAGCTTTTAGGACCTTCATTTGCTGGTATGGCATGACTCAGAATTAGAAGAACCAGCTGCAAGCATCCACTAATAATCAGCATGGAATTTATGAAGTATGAATCTAGGGAAATTGAAAGTCAACAAAAATTGTATGAAACGTATAAAGATCAATATCCTAGGCATTAGATAGCTGAAAAGGACTAGTAGTTGCCGTTTAGGTTAAGGCAATCGTATGGTCTACTATGCCAAGAAAGACAAATTGAAGAGGAACAGCATCACATTCATCGTCAAAAAGAACATTTCAAGATCTATCCTGAAGTACAATGCTGTCAGTAATAGAAAAATATCGACGTGCCTACAAGGAAGACCAGCTAATACGACAATTATTCGAATTTAAGAATCAACCACTGAGGCCAAAGATGAGGAAATTGAAGATTTTTACCAATTTCCAAATCTAAAATTGATCAAACATACTGGTA
The DNA here is from genome assembly GCF_030014295.1 of Loxodonta africana. Lineage (NCBI taxonomy): Eukaryota > Metazoa > Chordata > Mammalia > Proboscidea > Elephantidae > Loxodonta > Loxodonta africana. The sequence continues at coordinate 124,511 of NW_026975098.1, read as the reverse complement.
ATTACTGGTGATTGAAATGCGAAAGTTGGAAACAAAGAAGAAGGATTGATCAATAGTTGGAATATGTGGCTTTGGTGATAGAAAGGACACCAGAGATCCTGTGATAGAGTTTTGCAAGACCAACAACTTCTTCACAGCAATTATCTTTTTTTCAATAACATAAATTGCAACGATACACATGGATCTCACCAGACAGATTGCACAGGAATCAAATTGACTCCATCTGTAGAAAGAGGCAATGGAAAAGCTCAATATCATCAGTCAGAACAAGGCAAGGGGCCGACTTCAGAACAGATCATCAACTGCTCATATGTAAGTTCACGTTGAAGCTGAAGAAAATTAGATCAAATCCACAAGAGCAAAATACCACCTTGAGTATCCCACCTGAATTTAGACACCATTCCAAGAATAGATTTGATGCACTGAACACTAATGACTGAAGACCAGACAAGTTGTGGAATGACATTAAGGACATCAGACACGAAGAATGCAAAAGGTCATTAAAAAGGAAAGACCAAAATGGATGTCAGAAGAGACTCTGAAACTTGCTCTTGAATTTTGAGTAGCTAAAGCGAATGGAAGGAATGACGAAGTAAAATAGTTGAACAGAAGATTTCAAAGGGTGGCTTCAGAAAAAAAAATTGAGAAGACATAGTAAAGTATTATAGGGAAATGTACAAGGACATGGTATTAGAAACCAAATGGAAAGAACACACTCAGCATTTCTCAAGCTGAAAGAACTGAAGAATAAATTCAAGCCTTGAGTTGCAATATTGAAGGATTCCGCTGGGAAAATACTGAACAATGGAGGAAGCATCAAAAGAAGATGGAAGGAATACACAGAGCCACTGTACCAAAAAGAATTGGTCAATGATCAACCATTTTAGGAGGCAGGATATAGCCAAGAACCAATGGTAGTGAAGGAAGAAGTCCAAGCTGCACTGAAGGCATTAAGAAAAAAAGGGTCTAGGAATTAAGAGCTACCAATTGAGTTGTTTCAACAAATGGATGCAGTACTAGAGGTGTTCACCTGTCTATGCCAAGAAATTTGGAAGACAGCTACCTGGCCAGACAAAAGTGCCCATTCCAACTAACGGTGATCCCACAGAAAGTGGAAATTATCAAACAATATCATTAATATCACACACAAGTAAAATTTTGCTGAAGATCATTCAAAAGCAGTGGCGACAGTACATTATGGGAACTGCCAGAAATTCAAACTGGATTAAGAAGAGGACATAAAACAAGGGTTATCGTTGCTGTGTAGATCATAACAAATTATGGATAACACTACAAAGAATGGGAATTCCAGAACACTGAATTGTGCTTATAAGGAAACTGTACGTGGACCAAGAGGCAGTTGTTCAGACAGAACAAGGGGGTTCAGCAACGTTTAAAATCAGAAAAGGTGTATATCAGGGTCATATCCTTTCGCCATATTCATTGAATCTGTATGCTGAGCAAATAATCCAAGAAGATGGAGTATATTAAGAAGAATGTGACATCTGGATTGGAGGAAGAATCATTAACAACCTGTGATATGCAGAGGACATGACCTTACTTGCTGAAAGCCAAGAGGACTTCAAGCACTTACTGATGAATATCGAAGACTAGAGCCTTAAGTATGGATTACACCTCAAAATAAAAAAACAGCAACAAAAAAACCCAAATCCAAAACTCTTCACAACTGGACCAATTAGCAGTATCATGATAAATGGAGAAAAGATTGAAGTTGTCAAGGATTTCATTTTACTTGGATTCACAATCAACGCCCACAGAAGCAGCAGTCAAGAACTCAAAGGATGCATTGTACTTGGAAAACTGCTGCAAAAGACCTCTTTAAAGTGTTCAAAAGCAAAGATGTTACTTTAAAGACCAAGATGTGTCTGACCCAAGCCATAGTATTTTAGCTCACCTCATATGCAGGCGAAAGAAGGACGATGAATAAGGAAGATCAAAGAAGAACTGATGACTTTGAATTATGGTGTTGGCAAAGAATACCATGGACTGACAGAAGAATGAACAAATCCTTCTTGGAAGAAGTTCAGCCAGAATGCCCCTTAGAAGCAAGCATGGTGACACATTATCTCACATGCTTTGGACATGTTATCAGGTGGGGCCAGTACCTTGAGAAGGACATCACGCTTGGAAAAGTAGAGGGTCAGAGAAAAAGAAGATTCTCAACTAGATGGATTGACACAGCAGCTGCAAAAATGGGCTCAAACATAGCGGTGATTTTGTGAATGGGGAAAGACAGGCTGTTTCTTTCTGTTGTACGTGATGTCGCTGAGTCGCAACCAACTGATGGTAACTAACAACACAAATATTTGTTCTCAAGTACTTGGTTGGGCAACAATCTAGCTAACCGAATTTTAATATATTGCATAATGGAGTCCAGAAAATGTTTCCTGTTTGAGATAAAACCTCTGATCAGAAGAATTACTCATAAAGATTGAGGGTAGTGAAGAATCAGAATCTTGTTGACGTGTCATATAGTGTTTAAATCATTTCTAGTTATCTGTTGGAATAATGTTCCCTCAGATTTGTATTCAAAACAATTTACAATTTTTAGCTTATTATTATTATATGTAATTGGTAGATCCTCAACACCAGTCTCCATAAGAGATTACTTTTCCTTCCTTCCTTTTATTTTAATTAACTCCTTTGAGTCTCTTATGAACAACCTGATAAAACTGTAGCAAGTGTGCAATTTTGTGCACAATTGCAAACATAGTCATTCTTTGTTATGAAAAGTGGGTTCCTTTAATCTGAGAGCGTTCCTAAAATATTCTTCTCTTAGAAAAACATATTTTCATTTAAGTTTAAGTAATTAAGGGAAAAAAGTAGAGAAAAATTCTATCTGGCAATTAGAAAGCATATTCTAATTGAGTTATCGATAGTATCCTGGTCCTGTGATTTTTGTAGAGTGTGTGAAATTGGGAAATATTAACAGATGGGTATACTTTCCCAATTGCCCCTCTGATTTAAAGCCTTCTCAAGAAAAACACTGGAATTAAAGTTCTTATTCAAATAACTGAATGTTTTCTAATATTACAAAAGCAATAATATTCATCATTTATTGTTTGACTTTTGTTTATACCATATGCCCTTATGGGAAAAAGAGTATCAACACTCCCTGCATACGGCAAATCACTTGTAATTTGGAATAAATGTCTAGATAATAAAATTAGACAACTCTACAAATACAATGGTAATTACCATTGACATCTCAGGCGTCACATATTTTCTATATGTAGATGCAGTACTCAAAGCTGTCTGAATATACAGGGATACATATAAACTGTAGCGTGATAGATTTTTTAAAAATAATTTTTATTGTGCTTTAAGTGAAAGTTTACAAATCAAGTCAGTCTCTCACATATAAGCTTATATACACCTTACTACATACTCCCATTTACTCTCCCCCAATGAGCCAGCCCGCTCCCTCCTGCCAGTCTCTCCTTTCGTGACCGTTTTGCCAGTTTCTAACCCTCTCTACCTTCCCATCTCCCCTCCAGACAGGGGATGCCAACACAGTCTCAAGTGTCCACCTGATACAAGTAGCTCACTCTTCATCAGCATCTCTGTCCAACCCATTGTCCAATCCCTTCCATGTCTGATGAGTTGTCTTCGGGAATGATTCCTGCCCTGGGCCAAGAGAAGGTTTGGGGACCATGACCGCCGGGATTCTTCTAGTCTCAGTCAGACCATTAAGTCTGGTCTTTTTATGAGAATTTGGGGTCTGCATCCCACTGATCTCCTGCTCCCTCAGGGGTTCTCTGTTGTGCTCCCTGTCAGGGCAGTCATCGGTTTTGGCCAGGCACCATCTAGTTCTTCTGGTCTCAGGATGATGTAAGTCTGTAGTTCATGTGGCCCTTTCTGTCTCTTGGGCTCATAGTTGTCGTGTGACCTTGGTGTTCTTCATTCTCCTTTGATCCAGGTGGGTTGAGACCAACTGATGCATCTTAGATGGCCACTTGTTAGCTTTTAAGACCCAGACGCCACACTTCAGAGTGGGATGCAGAATGTTTTCATAATAGAATTTATTTTGCCAATTGATTTAGAAGTCCCTTTAAGCCATAGTCCCCAAATCCCCGCCCTTGCTCTGCTGGCCTTTGAAGCATTCAGTTTATCCCAGAAACTTCTTTGGTTTTGGTCCAGTCCAGTTGAGATGAACTTCCCTGTATTGAGTGTTGTCCTTCCCTTCACCTAAAGTAGTTCTTATCTACTAGGTAATCAGTAAATAACCATCTCCCACCCCCCTCCCTCCCCCCTCTCGTAACCACAAAAGTATGTGTTCTTCTCAGTTTATACTATTTCTCAAGATATTATAATAGCGGTCTTATACAATATTTGTCCTTTTGCATCTAAGTTCACTCAGCGTAATGCCTTCCAGGTTCCTCCATGTTATGAAATGTTTACAGATTCGTCACCGTTCTTTATCAATGCATAGCATTCTATTGTGTGAATATACCATAATTTATTTAACCATTCATCTATTGACGGACACCTTGGTTGTTTCCAGGTTTTGCTATCGTAAACAGTGCTGCAATAAACATGGGTGTGCATATATCTGTTTGTGTGAAGGCTCTCATATCTCTAGGGTATATTCCGAGGAGTGGGATTTCTGGGTTGTATGGTAGTTCTATTTCTAACTTTTTAAGAAAATGCCAGATAGATTTCCAAAGTGGTTGTACCATTTTACATTCCCACCAGCAGTGTATAAGAGTTCCAGTTTCTCCGCAGCCTCTCCAACATTTATTATTTTGTGTTTTTTGGATTAATGCCAGACTTGTTGGAGTGAGATGGAATCTCATCGTAGTTTGAATTTGCACTTCTCTAATGGCTAATGATCGAGAGCATTTTCTCATGTATCTCTTAGCTGCCTGAATATTTTCCTTAGTGAAGTGCGTGTTCTTATCCTTTGCCCACTTTTTGATTGGGTTATTTGTCTTTTTGTGGTTGAGCTTTAACAGAATCATCTGGATTTTAGAGATCAGGCGCTGGTCGGAGAAGTCATAGCTGAAAATTTTTTCCCAATCTGTAGGTGGTGTTTTTCCTCTTTTGGTGAAGTCTTTAGATGAGCATAGGTGTTTGATTTTTAGGAGCTCCCAGTTATCTGGTTTCTCTTCGTCATTTTTGGTAATGTTTTGTATTCTGTTTATGCCTTGTATCAGGGCTCCTAACGTTGTCCCTATTTTTTGTTCCATGATCTTTATCGTTTTAGAATTCATGTTTAGTTCTTTGATCCATTTGGAGTTAGTTTTTGTGCATGGTGTGAGGTATGGGTCCTGTTTCATTTTTTTGCAAAGGGATATCCAGTTATGCCAGCACCATTTGTTAAAAAGATTATCTTTTCCCCAATTAACTGACACTGGGTCTTTGTCAAATATCAGCTGCTCGTATGTGGATGGATTTATATCTGGGTTCTCAATTTTGTTCCGTTGGTCTATGTGCCTGTTGTTGTACCAGTACCAGGCTGTTTTGATTACTGTGGCTGTATAATATGTTCTAAAATCAGGTAGACTGAGGCCTCCCACTTTCTTCTTCTTTTTCAGTAATGCTTTATTTATCTGAGGCTTCTTTCCCTTCCATATGAAGTTGATGATTTGTTTCTCCATCACATTAAAAAATGTCATTGGAATTTGGATCGGAAGTGCATTGTATGTATAGATGGCTTTTGGTAGAATAGACATTTTTACTATGTTAAGTCTTCCTATCCCTGAGCAAGGTATGTTTTTCCACTTATGTAGGTCCCTTTTAGTTTCTTGCAGTAGTACCTTGTAGTTTTCTTTGTATAGGTCTTTTACATCTTTGATAAGATTTATTCCTAAGTATTTTATCTTCTTGGGTGCTACTGTAAATGGCATTGATTTGGTGATTTCCTCTTTGATGTACTTTTTGTTGGTGTAGAGAAATCCAACTGATATTTGTATGTTTATCTTGTATCCCGATACTCTGCTGAACTCTTCTATTAGTTTCAGTAGTTTTCTGAAGGCTTCCTTAGGGTTTTCTGTGTAGAAGATCATGTCGTCTACAAATAGAGATAATTTTACTTCTTCCTTGCCAATCCGGATGCCCTTTATTTCTTTGTCTAGCCTAATTGCTCTGGCTAGAACCTCTAGCGCAATGTTGAATAAGAGCGGTGATAAAGGGCATCCTTGTCTGGTTCCCGTTCTCAAGGGAAATGCCTTCAGACTCTCTCCATTTAGAATGATGCTGGCTGTTAGCTTTGTATAGATGCCTTTTATTATGTTGAGGAATTTTCCTTCAATTCCTATTTTGCTGAGAGTTTTTATCATGAATGGGTGTTGGACTTTGTCAAAAGCCTTTTCTGTATCAATTGATAAGATCATGTGGTTTTTATCTTTTGTTTTATTTATATGGTGGATTACATTAATGGTTTTTCTAATATTAAACCAGCCTTGCATACCTGGTATAAATCCCACTTGGTCGTGGTGTATTTTTTTTTTTTTTTGATATGTTGTTGAACTCTATTGGCTAGAATTTTGTTGAGGATTTTTGCATCTATGTTCATCAGGGATATAGGTCTGTAATTTTCTTTTTTTGTGATGTCTTTACTTGGTTTTGGTATCAGGGATATGGTGGCTTCATAGAATGAGTTAAGTAGTATTCCAATATTTTGTGTGCTTTGAAATACCTTTAGTAGTAGTGGTGTTAACTCTTTTCTGAAAGTTTGGTAGAACTCTGCAGTGAAGCCGTCCGGGCAAGGGCTTTTTTTTGTTGGGAGTTTTTTGATTCCCGTTTCAATCTCTTTTTTCGTTATGGGTCTATTTAGTTGTTCTACTTCTGATTGTGTTAGTTTAGGTAGGTAATGTTTTTCTAGGAATTCATCCATTTCTTCTAGGTTTGCAAATTTGTTAGAGTACAATTTTTCCTAATAATCTGATATGATTCTTTTAATTTCAGTTAGCTCTGTTGTGAAGTGGCCCTTCTCCTTTCTTATTCAGGTTATTTGTTTCCTTTCCTGTATTTCTTTGGTCAGTCTGGCCAATGGTTTATCAATTTTGTTAATTTTTTTCAAAGAACCAGCTTTTGGCTTTGTTAATTCTTTCAATTGTTTTTCTGTTCTCTAATTCATTTAGTTCAGCTCTAATTTTTATTATCTGTTTTCTTCTGGTGCCTGATGGATGCTTGTGTTGTGCGCTTTCTATTTGTTCAAGTTGTCGGGACAGTTCTCGGATTTTGGCTCTTTCTTCTTTATGTGTGTGTGCATTTATCGATATAAATTGACCTCTGAGCACTGCTTTTGCTGTGTCCCATAGGTTTTGATAGGAAGTGTTTTCATTCTCGTTGCTTTCTATGAATTTCTTTATTCCCTCCTGAATGTCTTCTATAACCCAGTGGTTTTTGAGCAGGGTATTGTTCAGTTTCCAAGTATTTCATTTCTTTCCCCTTATTTTTCTGTTATTGATTTCCACCTTTATGGCCTTGTGGTCTGAGAAGGTGCTTTGTAACCTTTCGATGTTTTGGATTCTGCAAAGGTTTGTTTTATGACCTAATATGTGATCTATTCTAGAGAATGTTCCATGGGCACTAGAAAGAAAGTATACTTAGCAGCTGTTGGGTGGAGTGTTCTGCATAAGTCTATGTGGTAAAGTTGGTTGATTGTAGCAATTAGGTGTTCCGTGTCTCTATTGAGTGGTGTGTTGAAGTCTCCTACTATAATTGTGGAGGTGTCTATCTCACTTTTCAGTTCTGTTAAAGTTTGTTTTATGTATTTTGCAGCCCTGTCTTTGGGTGCATAAATATTTAATATGGTTATATCTTCCTGGTCAAGTCTATTTTGTCAGAAATTAATATTATTTAAAGTCTATTTTGTCAGAAATTAATATTGCTACTCCTGCTCTTTTTTGCTTATTGTTTTCTTGATATATATTTTTTCCATCCTTTGAGTTTAGTTTGTTTGTTTCTCTAAGTCTAAGTTGTGTCTCTTGTAGGCAGCATATAGACGGATCTTGTTCCTTTATCCAGTCTGAAACTCTCTGTCTCTTTATTGGTGCATTTAGTCCATTTACATTCAGCATAATTATAGATAAGTACGTGTTTAGTGCTGTCATTTTGATGTCTTTTTGTGTGTGTTGACAATTTCATTTTTCCACTTACTTTTTTGTTCTGAGACGTTTTTCTTTGTAAATTGTGTGTTCCTCATTTTCATAGTAGTCGAATTTATGTTTGCTGAGTCATTATGTTTTTCCTGGTTTTTATTTAGAGTTATGGAATTGTTAGACCTCTTTGTGGTTACCTTAATATTTACCTCTATTTTTCTAAGTAAAAACCTAACTTGTATTCTGCTATCTCGCCTTGTTTCCCTCTCTACATGTCAGCCCTATGCCTCCTGTATTTAGTCCTTCTTTTTGAGTATTGTGACATTTTACATAATGACTTCAATGATTCTCCGTTTTGAGCACTTTTTTCTTTTTAAAATTAATCTTAATTTGTTTTTGTGATTTCTCTATTTGAGTTGATATCAGGATGTTCTGTTCTGTGACCTTGTGTTGTGCTGGTATCTGACATTATTGATTTTCTGACCAAACAATTTCGTTTAGTATTTCTTGTAGCTTTGGTTTGGTTTCTGCAAATTTTCTAAGCTTGTGTTTCTCTGTAAATGTTTTAATTTCACCTTCATATTTGAGAGAGAGTTTTGCTGGATCCTTGGCTGGCATTTTTCTCCTTCAGTGCTCTATATATGTCATCCCATTGCCTTCTTGACTGCATGGTTTCTGCTGAATAGTCTGAACTTATTTTTATTGATTCTCCTTTGTAGGAGACCTTTCTTTTATCCCTGGCTGATTTTAAAATTTTCTCTTTATCTTTGGTTTTGGCAAGGATGATGATAATATGTCTTGGTGATTTTCTTTTTGGATCAGTCTTCTATGGGGTTCGATGAGCATTTTGGATAGATATCCTTTCATGATGTCATCATGATATCTTTCATGATGTCATCATGATATCTTTCATGATGTCATCATGATATCTTTCATGATGTCAGGGAAGTTTTCTGCCAACAGATCTTCAACTATTCTCTCTGTATTTTCTGTTATTCCTCCCTGTTCTGGAACTCCAATCACACCCAAGTTATTCTTCCTGATAGAGTCCCACATGATTCTTAGGGTTTTTTCCCTTTTTTTAATTTTTTTGTTCGGATTTTTCTTGAACTATATTGGTGTCAATTGCCTTATCCACCAACTCCCCCACTCTGCATTCCGATTGCTCGATTCTGCTCCTCACTTCCTATTGAGTTGTCTAATTCTGTAATTTTACTGTTAATCTTTTGTGTTTCTGAATGCTGTCTCTCTATGGATTCTTGCAGCTTATTAATTTTTCCACTACGTTCTTGAATAATCTTTTTGATTTCTTCAACTGCTTTATCAGTGTGTTCCTTGGCCTTTTGTGTAGATTGCCTTATTTCATTTATGAGGTCATCCCTGATGTCTTGAAGCATTCTGTATATTAGTTTTTTATATTCTGCATCTGGCAATTCCAGGATTGTATCTTCATTTGGGAAAGATTTTGATTCTTTAATTTGGGGAGCTGTAAAAGCAATCATGATCTGCTTCTTTATGTGGTTTGATATCAACTACTGTCTCCGAGGCATCTATAAGACATTGTAATGATTTATTTTATATTTGCTCACTGAGTCTTACCTTGTTTTGTTTTCTTTCAATATATGTAGATGGGCTACTAGATCGTGCTGTCTTGATTGTTGTAGCCTTTGAATCACTTATGTTCTATTACCAGGTGGTTTGGGCTGTTACCATTTATATAAGCCTAAGAGTCCATTCACTCTTCTTGAGTAGAATCTGATTTTGGGTCACCAAGTGTGTGGGGTAGACTGTCACCTATTAACTTAGAGGAGTAGTGGTGATAGTTGTGTACACCAGATTCTAGTAGCAGCAGGGGGTCATACTCCGGGGGGCAGGATACTGACAGGCTTCCCCCAAGTGCCAGTGAAGTAGGTGTGTCTCTATTCCTAAAGCACTTGGTGGGTGGGCTCCACAGCTGTACCTTAGGCACCAAATGCATGTACCTCTACAGATTGCTAGGTGTCATTATCCTCAGACCCTTATGGCAGGAGGCTAGGTGGTTTGCGTGGAGCTTCAGCCCTCAGTTCCCCCTTGTAGATCAGTGAGGGCTCTGTTTAGTAAGTAGAGATATCAGACTGTCTTACCAGTAATCTGCTAAAACATTTACAGTCAGATCACTATCAGAATTGCCTTTGCTTTATAATAGCCACTTTGTTCCCTGTAGGGATGAAAGCCCAAGACTGTGGATCTCAAATGCTTGGCTGGAGCTGGTTCTCTATTTTTGGTCCGATTTTGGAAAGTCAGGGAAGGATTTTTGGTCCCTGGGTTTTTTTGTAGCTGCTTCTCTCAGGCGAGGAGAATGGGTTAGGAAAAGACCAAAACAAAACAAAACAAAAAAAACCGCAGAGCACGTCACTCTCTGGCCCATGAAATTCCAATGTTAATGAAGCTGCCTGGGAAGGGGAGGGGAGGGATCAGATAGATAGGAAATAGTAGCACCCAGGAATATAGACAAAGTTACTTATCTTGCTTGGTGATGACTGTTTTATCTGAGATTCCCGAGGGGCGTGTCGACTGTGTGCACTGGCTGGGTCGAGATTGCCCCCTAGGGTCAGGCCCGCATCCTGTGCTTGTGCTGTATCAGAAGCCGTGGTCAGTTCCTCTGCTCCCATTCCAAAGCCCAGCGCAAAGGTTCCCCAGCTGGGACACCACACTCCAGGTTCCAAAACCAGTCTCTGCCTCCCGGTGACTTCTCCTCCTGTCAGCCGCATGGCTGCGCTGCCTGCCTGCACTGGTTGGGCTTCCCTGAGGTCACTTCTTGGGGCTAGGGCTGCGTCCCATGTTTCTGCTGTCTCAGGATACCGTGCTCCGCTCCCCTGCCCCCAGTCCAAAGCCCGGGGCCAAGGTTTTCTGGCTGGGACACTGACTCCAGGCTCCGAAAACTGTCACTGATTTCCCGTGGTTGCTCCTTCTCTCCTTAGCTCATCAGTGTGCAGCCTGCTTGTGCTGGCTGAGTCTCTGTCAGTCACGTCAACTCTTTAGATTTGGGTTTGTTGGTCAGGGTTCGTAGATTGTCATGTATATGATTGATACACTTGTTTTTCCGAGTCTTTTTTACAAGAAGGATCCAAGGTAGCTTCTACCTAGTCAGCCATCTTGGCCCCGCCTCCCATGATAGATTTTTTAACTACATGAAATTGTACTCCTTCAGGAATTTTGAAGAGCAAAAATAGCATCTATGTTGCAGATTCTTAAAGAAACCAGCATGTAGATTTGCCATCTAGCCACATGATGTTAGCGAAAATTGTTGAACTGACTCTGTTCTCTTTCTGACTGAATGTAGAGCAAAACTGAGAATTGAAGAAATGAAAGTAGTGGAACACATTCTTCATAAATAAACACTCGTGATCACTCAGTTTGTTATCTTTTTAGTGCTCAAGGAATAAAATAAAAATGGCTGCTATCCTGGACTTCAGATTTTGAGATTTACTGAAATCATTAGTTCAAATCTATCTGCCAATGTATCTGTCCATCTCCCAATCTATCTTCTAGCTATCTATCTAATCTATTTTCCAAAGCCAAAAAAGAACCCAAATCCTTTGCCATCTAGTTGATTATGACTCATAGCAACCCTATAGGACATAGTAGATCTGCCTTATAGGATTTCCAAGGAGTGACTTGTGGATTCACCGTAGCTCTTAATCACTGTGCCACCAGGGCAATTTGAATCTATATATCTGCCTATCATCTATCTATCTGTCTGTCTGTCGGTCGGTCGGTCTGTCTATCAATCATCTATCTATCTATCCATCATCTATTATCTATCATCTATCATCTATCTATCTGTCTGTCTCTGTGTCTGTCTGTCCATCTATCTATCTAATCATCTATTCTCTCTCTATCATCTAACCTATTTTCCAAAGCCAAAAAGAAACTCAAATATAAATATAAAATATTGGGGAAAATACTTGAAAATAGGGACATGGTAGATTATTATTGCTATAAATTGCTATAAAACCATTGTTGTTGAGTTGGTTCCAACTCACAGCGACCCTATAGGACAAAGTAGAGCTGCCCCATAGGGTTTCCAAGGAGTGTCTGGTGGATTCGAACTGCTGACCTTTTTGGTTAAGAGCCATAGCTCTTAAACAGCATGCCACCAGTGTTTCCTATAGCACCTCAGATTATCAATAGCTCTCATTCAAAACCCAAAACAAAAATTTTATAAGAAAATACACATTTTTGCTACATTAAGTAGAGTGAGAAAAATGAAATCAGGGAAAACACATCCTTCTATGCAAGGGTCAAACATTTTTATTCAAGTGAGATGCATATATTAGTAACCTAGTGGAATGATTTTTAAAATGAATAAGGTAGTTGATTTAGAGATACCCTAATTTAAATACCCAATGGGACCTGTATATTAACTCTGAAATTAAAGACATGAATGTTCAGATAGCACTTCAACAGCTTCATTAAAATAAAGAGAAAATATCTCTTTTCCACCATGGATATACATACAAGACAGTAGTCTACTGAACATAAAGTATACAATTAACTCTGTAGCAAACAATGGGCCTATTCATCTATAGAGAAATTTTTTACTTATGTATTTAAGAAAAATGAAGTTGAGTATCAGAAATAATATAATTAGGATCACAAGTGACTACTGACTTTCACTTCTATACTAGTCCTAGACTAACAAAATGATTTAAAGAAACTCCTTATTCCTAGTAATTAATATCACCCTCATCATTAGACTAAGAAGACAAAATTATTTACTGTAGTCTGCACAAACAGGAAAAAAGTAATATTTAAGACTTTATAAATTGTCTGAATCCAAGACAAAGTAAGATAATAATTGATTGTGTTTGTTTTTCCTATAGCTACATTTCTTTACCTACTTTATTTAGACTTTTGAAATTACTAACTGTATCTTGAAGATATTTCAAAATGATGAGTTCAAATGCAACAGATTATGAGAAGACTGATGATTTGGAATCAGAAAAAATAATCATTGAAGAAAATAAGTCAAAGGAACATGGAGCAGTACTGCATCAAAGCTAAAAAATTAATGGCATATACTGGAGAATTTTGATCATACTTACGGAAAATATATAACTCCTAATAATTCTATATGTTTGATAAATTTAAAAAGTCTTTTCATAAAGTAAAAGATGTTGAACATGCGTAGTAAATTGACACTGGCAAAGTTGGCAAAATTTTATAAAAACTTATTGCAATAATTTATTAAACGTACACAGAAAACACATCTCAAATAATACTTATCCTCTCTCTATTTAGAACATTTAAGCAGAATTCAGATTATTTGGAAATGATTAGCCAATATTTAAATCACTTTTCAAGTCCAAAGGAGAAAGAGAAGAAAGAACTTCGTATTGTAATAAGTAAAACTTTAATGTATACGGTACAGTGAATTAGAAGATGTTTAGGCTGATCTGTACTATAATTTTAGGGATCACCTGCTTTGTCAAACTGTGACAAATATTTACACTTGTTTACATTTCTGGTTATCAAGTTTTTTCTGATAGTAGCTTTAAAAAAGATCCTGTTATTTCTGCTTTTGTGGTTTTTTTCCCAATGTCGATTTAATAGGATTCATAAGTGAAATGAAGAACCAGTCAAAGGAGATAGAGTTCATTCTCTTGGGACTGACAGATGACCCAGAGTTGCAAATTGTGATTTTTATATTTCTCTTTCTCAATTACATTTTGAGTGTGATGGGGAACTTAGCTATCATCCCCCTCACGCTGTTGGATCTTCGCCTTAAGACGCCAATGTATTTTTTTTCTCTGAAATTTCTCCCACTTGGAAATCTTATTGACAACAATATCTATTCCTAGATTTCTGACAAGCATTGTGACTAAAAACAAAATCATTTCCTGCAATGGTTGTGCATCTCAATTGTTCTTTTTCCTCTTAATATGTGTTACAGAGTTTCACCTTCTGCCTGTCATGTCTTATGACTCTTATGCAGCCATCTGCAAATAGTTGCATTATCCCATCATTATGAGAAGCCAAGTGTGCTACCAACTGGTACTCAGTTCATGGACAGTTGGCTTTCTGATTACCTTTCCACCGTTGGTCATAGGGCTGAAACTAGAATTCTGTTTTTCCAAAGTAATTGATCATTTCATGTGAAATTTCTATCTTACAGATGTCTTGCATAGACACTCACTTCCTAGAATTAATTTCATTTGTTTTTATCAGCTATAATACTTGTGGTCACATTGCTCTTACTGATTTTTTTCCTATACATATACAATCAAGACCATTCTAAAAATCCTTCCTGCTCAGAAAAGAACAAACGCTTTTTCCACTTGTTCTTCCCACATGATTGTAGTTTCCCTTACTTATGGTAGCTGTATCTTCATTTACATAAAGCCATCAGCAAAAGAAAGGGTGTCTTTATCCAAAGGTATAGCTGTCATCTGTACTTCATTTGCTCCTTTATTAAATCTCGTCATTTATAGTCTAAGGAACCAGCAAGTGAAACAAGTTTTCAAGGATACATTCAAAAAGATTTTCACTGTTTTCAAAAAATGAGGAAAAAATTTTAAAATCTTGATGTAAACATTAAATAAAGATTATTGCTCCTATGTTCCTGTTTACTTAATCTGTTCTTTCAATTGATTAACTTTCTTATAGCATTTTAAACAAATTCAGTGTGATTCACTCTTTCCTACTTCTCTTTATGATTAATATTTCCTGCAGTGTTATAGAATTCTCCCTTTTAGATTTCACCACAAATTTATTATTGTTATTATTTTTACCTCCCAAGATAAGGAACTCTTTCCCTTAAAAAAAAAACTAAAAAAAAATCCAATTATACGTATATATTAATATACCGTGTACAGAAGTCCTAGTGGTATAGTGGTTAAGTGCTATGGCTGCTAACCAAAAGGTTGGCAGTTTGAATCCACCAGGTCCTCTGTGGAAACCCTATGGGGCAATTCTATTCTATCCTATAGGGTCGCTAGGAGTCAGATCAATTCGCCAGCTTCAGGTTCGGTTTTTGGTTTTATACCCTGTACAAATGGTTGGATGAGTATAATTGATTAACATCCATTTCTTATAGGTACGCTTATCCTAGGTTCTACACTAGTCAAAATTTTGGCCCTTATTAGGATGAAACAGCTTACTGTGGAGGAAACAAAGAAACCAACAAATATCATAGATAGTAATTTCTCTTATAATAGAGCACTATACACAATGATGTGTTCATAGTAATGAATGCTTAATTATTTTAGTGAATCAGGAATGCAGTTCGAAAAGAGGTGATTCTTGTGACACTTGCAATATACATGAAAGAAAGTGTAAAGGAATGATATAGACGTGTGTAAGAGCATGCACACTATTTGGGGGCACTAGGAAGTAGTTCAAATATTGCTAGCTAGTATCACTATCCTGAAAATGAGTAACATATTGTTTTGTGTCAGCTAGCCAGGTTGTAACTCCAGATTTACATGTCAGCCTGGTTAAGTTTCCCAAACTCTCTATCGATAAGTTTCTCCATTCATGAAATATAAATAACAATTGTTCTTACTTGATAAGGTTATTTTCAGAATGAAATGAAGTATGTATAAAATAATTCAAGGTCACCACGTGGCCTACAATGAGCTCTCAATAAGTGTTAGCTGCCCTTTGGGAGGAAAAATTGTGTCAGTTGGGGTAGATTGTAACAATGCAAGAAAAAGAGGAAGGCTTTAAATCATAAAAAATTTGTTATTTTTGTTGTTAAACAGTGCCTTCAAGTCAGTTCGACTCATAGCGACCCCATGTACAAAGGACAGAAACATTGATCCTGCACCATCCTCACAATTATTGCTATATTTGAGCCCATTGTGGTAGGCACTGTGTGAATTCATCTTGTTGAGGACCCTCCTATTTTTCGCAGATCTTCTGCTTTAGCAAGCATGATACCCCTCTCAAGGTACTTGTCTCTTATAAAAACATATCTAAAGTACTTGAAGTCTCGCCATCTTCATTTCTAAGGAGCACTCATTCTGTACTTTTTTGAAGACAGATTTTTTCACCCTCCAGTCCATAGTATAGTCAATAAAAAAAAAAAAAAAACTTTTTTTTTCAATACCCTTTGCCAATGCCATAATTCAAATGCAAAAATTTTTCTTCAGTAATTTTTATTCCTTGTCCTGCTTTTGCATGCATATGTGGCAATTAAAAATATCATGGCTTGGGTGGGGTCCACCTTAGTCCTAAAAGTGAGGTCTTTGTTTTTAACACTTTAAAGAGGTCTTTTGCAACAGATTTGCCCAATGCAATGTGTTGTATGATTTCTTTTTTCATTTGACCTTTTTCTTTTTTTTGTATTGTAATTTAGATGAAGGTTTACAGAGCAGATTCGTTGCTCATTAAACAATTAATACACATATTGTTTTGTGACATTAGTTACCAACCCCATAACATATCAACGGTCTCCCTTCTCAACCTTGGGTTCCCTATTACCAGATTTCCTGTCCCCTCCTCCCATCTCATCCTTGCCCCTGGGTTTGTGTGACTATTTACTCTCATTTTGTTTTATGAGCCTGTCTGATCTTTGGCTGAAGGGTGAACCTCAGGAATGACTTCAGTACTGAATTTAAAGTGTGTCCAGGGGGCATACTCTGGGTGTTTCTCCAGGCTCTGTCAGACCAGTAAGTCTAGTCTTTTTTTGTGAGTTAGAATTTTGTTGTACATTTTTCTCCAGCTGTGTCCAGGACCCTGTATTGTGATCCCTGTCAGAGCAGTACGTGGTGGTAGCCAGGCAACACGTAGTTGTGCTAGACTCAGTCTGGTGGAGGCTGTGGTAGTTGTGGTCCATTAGTCCTTTGGACTAATCTTTCCCTTGTGTCTTTGGTTTTCTTCATTTTCCCTTGCTCCAGATGGGGTGGGACAAGTGGAGTATCTTAGATGGCCACTCACAAGCTTTTAAAATGCCAGAAGCTACTCACCAAAGTAGGATGTAGAACATTTTCTTTATAAACTATGTTATGTCGATTGAGATAGATGTCCCCCGAGGCTGTGGTCGCCAGCCCACAGCCCAGTAATTCAGTCCCTCAGAGAGTTTGGATCTATGAAGCTTCCATGTCCTTGCCTTGGTCAAGTTGTACTGAATTCCCCAGAATTGTGTATTGTCTTACTGTTCACCAAATTTACCACTTATCTATTGTCTAGTTGGCATTTTTCCTTCCCCAACCCTCCCCTTCCTAGGATTGTTTCTTGCTGTGTGTAAGCCTTTTCATGAGTTTTTATAATAGTGGTCTCATGTACTATTTGTCCTTTTCTGATTAATGTATTACACTCAGCATAATGCCCTCCAGATTCATCCATGTTGTGAGATGATTCACAGATTCATCATTGTTCTTTGTTGCATAGTATTCCATTGTGTGTTTGTATTATAGTGGTTTATCCATTCAACTGTTGATGGCACTTAAGTTTTTTCCATCTTTTTGCTATTGTGAATAGTGCTGCAATGAACATAGATGTGCATATGTCTGTCCGTGTAATGGCTCTTATTTCTCTAGGATATATTCCTAGGAGTAGGATAGCTGTGTCATATGGTATTTCTATTTCTAGCTTTTTAAGGAAGCTGCCGTATCATTTTCTAAAATGGTTGCACCATTTTACTTTCCCACCAGCAGTGCATAAGAGTTCCAGTCTCTCTGCGGCCTCTCCAACATTTGTTATTTTCAGTTTTTTGGATTTGTGCCAGTAATGTCACGGTGAGACGGTATCTCATTGTAGTTTTGATTTGCGTTTCTCTAATGGTTAGTCATCTCGAGCATTTCCTCATATGTCTGTTAGCTGCCTGAATGTCTTCTTTAGTGAAGTGTCTATTCATATCCTTTGCCCATTTTTTAAAATTGGATTATTTTTTTGTTGTAGAGGTATTGGGTTTTCCTATAGATTTTAGAGATTAGACCTTTGTCAGATTTGCTATAGACAGTTTTTTTTCCCAGCGTGTAGGTTGTCTTTTTACCCTTTTGGTGAAGTCTTTTGATGAGCATAAGTGTTTAATTTTTAGAAGATCTCAGTTATCTAGCTTATCTTCTGTTGTTTTTGTATTGTTAGTTATGGTTTGTATGCTATTTATGCCATGTATTTGGGCCTCTAGTGTTGACCCTGGTTTTTCTTCTATGATCTTTATAGTTTGGGGTTTTATATTCAGGTCTTTGATCCATTTGAATTAGTTTTTGTTTATGGTGTGACATATGGGTCTTATTTCATTTTTTTACAGGTGGACATCCAGTTTTGCCGGCACCGTTTATTATAAAGACTATCTTTTCCCAATTTAACAGGATTTGGACCTTTGTCAAAGATACAGTGACCAGGTGGGTGGACTTCCGTCTGGGCTCTCAGTTCTGTTCCACTGGTCAAAGTGTCTGCCATTGTACCAGTACCAGTTTTTTTGACTACCATAGCTGTATAGTAGGCTCTAAGGTCAAGTAGTAGGAGTCCTCCTACTTTGTTCTTTTACTTCAATAGTGCTTTACTTATCTGGGGCCTCTTTCCTTTCCACATAAACTTAATGATTACTTTTTCCATCTCTTTGAAGAATGCTGTTGGTATTTAGATCAGGATTGCATTGCATTCGTAGATTGCTTTGGGTAGAATTAACATTTTCACAATGTTGAGTCTACCTATCCATGAGCGTTGTAGGTTTTCCATTTATGTTTGTCTATTTGGTCTCTTGACATAGTGTTTTGAGTCTTCCTTTGTATAGGCCCTTTATGTCTCTGTTTAGATTTATTCCTAAGTATCTTGTTTTGTTTGTTTGTTTGTCTTTAGTTGCTATGATAAATGGTGTTGCTTTCCTGATTTTCTTTTTGTTTTTCTCTTTATGATGTATAGGAATCTGACTGATTTTTCTATGTGTATCTTTTATCGACTCGAAGGCAGTGGTTGGTGGGTGGATCTTTTATCCTGCTACTCTGCTGAATCTTTCCGTTAGTTCCAGCAGTTTTCTTGTGTAGGCATTTGGGTTCTTCATGTATAGTAATTTTACTTCTTCCTTACCAACTTGGATGTCCTTTACTTCTTTTTCTTGCCTTATTGCTCTAGCTAAGACTTCCAGCACAATGTTAAATAAGATTGGTCTTCTTGTTTTCAGGGGAGGGGGGATGTTTTCATCCTCTCTCTGTTAAGAATGACGTTGGCTGTTGGATTTGTATGAATGCAATTTATTACATCAAGGAATATCCCTCTATTCCTGTTTTGCTTGGTTGGTATCTGGCGGAGGCTGTCTTAAGTGCTAGATTCAGGTTGTTGTCCAATATTGTTTGTTTTCTAACTGAAGGACTCCCTTTAATAATTCTTGTAAGTTTGGTCTGGTTTTTCCATATTCCTTTCATTGCTATTTATCTGGAAATGTCCTAATTTTGCCATCATATTTGAGTGAGAGTTTTGCAGGATATATTATTCTTGGTTGGCAGCTTTTTGCATCACTTGATTTCCTGACTGCTGTTTTCATGGGTGTTGGTTGTGAATCCAATTAAAATGAAATCATCAGCAACTTCAACATTTTCTCCTTTTATCATGATATTGCTTATTTGTCCAGTTTTAAGATTTTTTTTTCTCTGTGTTGAGGTTTAACCTACAAAAAAGTTTATATGCACTGAAAATGCACTGGCACCTAGTCTGGTAGGTCTGAACCAAAACCAAACTCACTGCCGTCTAGTCGATTCCGACTCATAGCGACCCTCTAGGGCAGAGTAGAACTGCCCGATAGAGTTTCCAAGGAGCACTTGGCAGATTCGAACTGCCGACCTCTTGATTACCAGCCATAGTACTTAACCACAAAAATTTAGTGTGATTAGATTATTGAGGTAAAAATTCTATGTGTCATACCTAAAATAACTTTTCAAATCACATTGAATAGTTTAGAAACGTGAACTGTAGGTGATTCTGTAGCAGATGTTTCATATAGGATTTTCTTTTTTTGGTATAAGCATTTACGTGATCAGATATTTACTTCATAAAGATTTCTCTGCCAAATGTCCTGAGGTTAGATTTTGAGACGTTTGTGTTTAGAAAGGCAAGTTGGAGGGCCAACGCTTTAAGCTCAATAAGGTACTCCAAATGTTTAAAACACAATAGTGGCAGTGAATCGAAAGCTCAGGGAGTGAACTCAAGAGATGTTTAGGAGAACAAACTGAGGGAAACTATTGAACATTTGCATATCTGGAATAAGTGAAAGAAAGTTATAAAATGTTTGTTCTTGGGCCTAACCTACTTTCTCCTTCTGCACATAAACACTCAAGTTTTTAATGTCTTTTAAAAGAGACAGCTTTATTAATATACTGTCAGATTTTTAAAAAATCACCTGCAAAACATATTAGGTTCCAAACTGGATATAATTTGGCATAACAGACACATGAGTGAAGAATTCACTAGATGTTTGATGGTATAACTATTATATATATGGGCCTGAATAGATATCATTTAGTTCAGATTTGTGTTGAAATTTGTTTTACAAATTTTCAAAGGAAGCATTGTGGGTCATCTACTTTTCCTTGGCAGAGAGAAGAGTGTGAGGTTATGTGATTATATTCAAGGCCCTGAGAACCTCCATGCACACTGAGTTTGTTTCCTCAATTAGTTCCTTAAAAAAAAAAAAACTAGACCTTTTAACTTCTTGCACTAAAATCTTTCCAATAAGCAGAGAAAAGAAAATCCTTGCTTTTAACATATAAAGAAGTAATTTGTGTGACAATATTTTTACAAAGAATAAATGGGACAGAGATTTATTAAATATTATTGAAAGTAAGATATTATTAATTTGAATTTGTTCTAATTTGCTAAGTATAATCTTCACAGACTTTTTAAGAAAATAATATAAAATATATATTGGAAAATATACAACAGGAAATTTTAAAATTACACTAGAAATTATTGATTTAACACAATAGAGGCCTGAAATCAAGAAATAGACCAACTAAAAATGACATAAGACCTATAGAAAATAAATTGCAAGAAGGAAAACAGAAGTCATCTATTTATTTTTAAATTTAAAAAGTGAAACAACTCAATTGAAAGGCAGAAGTTGGAAAAAATGCATGAAAAAGGAAACATGATACAAATATACACCAGTCTACAACAGACACACTTAAGATGTGAAGACACAAATCGGGTGAAGATAAAGAACGGTGAAACATAAGCCCTCTGCTGTGAATTGAAAGTGTCACTGCAAGTGATGAAGTCTTATCCCTTATGCCTGTCAGTGTAACCTTGTTTGGGGAAATAGGGTTATTCTTTCAAGATAATATCAGAGTAAGGTAGGTTCTGATCCTAATAACTTCTGACGGAAGTGTTATAAAAGGAGAGAACAGACAGGGAAATGTAGAGAGTCACACAGGCAACAGAGACACCATGTGAAGATAGAGGCCAATGAGCCTACATGTATCCAAGGACTGTCAAAAAAAGCCAGGGGCTACAAGAAGCCAGAAGAGAGAGGAGGATATTCCCCCAGAACAAAAAGAGAAAGATAATAGCCCTGCCAGTACCCTAAATTTGGACCTCTAACCTCCAAAATTGTGAGAGAATATATTAATGTGTTATGGAAGCCCTAGGAAACTAAGACACCAAACGAGCAGTATCAAAAGAAAGCTGAATTAGCTATACTAATATCTGACATATTAGACTTTGAGTAAAAAAAGTTACCAGACAAAAAGAACATTTAAAAATTATAAAAGTGTTAATCCATTGGGAAGATCAAGTAATTAGGAAAATATACATTGGAGTGGAAGCCAAGATGGAAGAGTAGTCAGATGCACTAAGCCATCCCGCTGCAACAAAGACATGACAAAACAAGTAAAACATATACAGACATCAATCGTGGATCCCTGAACCTTAAATGAAGGGTTAAAGTATTAGATGGAAGTTACTGAGAACAAGAAACTGATATAAAACGGAGCAGGAATAGAGATACAGAGTGGAGATTCTCTTGCCAAACGGCATGACTCAGCGTGGCCATCTTGGAATAAAACCAACAACCCCGCATACAGAAAGGCACCTCCACAGGATTCCCAATAAGAGATAGAGGCACAACACAGGCATACCCAGGGCTAAGTAAGATCACATTGCTGCCTGCAACTCAAGGAGGAGACCAAAATCTTTCCAGTGGAAACTACAGGGGAGCAATCCTACACTCCCCACCCCTCTGGGGAACAGCAGCTATAACCACCCCATCCTGGCAACCCCAAATGCCAGGAACCACAGTACCAACCCACCCTGTTGCCCTCCTCCATTTGGCATCCTCTGCCCCTGCCTTTGCCCCCCACCTCTTCCACCTTCTGGCTGTGGCCCCAGTGGGACCTGGCCCAAACCACTGGCCCTTTCCTGTAGGCTCCAGATGACTCCTGCCACCCACTGTGGCCCCAAGGGGACTAGACATGAACCTCAGGCCCTTCCCTGACAGCTCCAGACATCTACTGCCGCCTCCAGACATCTACTGCCACCAGCCTCACCCCAGAGGGTACACAAGCAGGATTCCAGACTCTTCCTCACTGGCTCTGGGCCCCTTGTGCTGTCCACCACGGCCCCAAGGAGACCCGGTTAGGAGCCCAGGCCCCTCCCTGCCTGCAACAGAAACCACAACACCACCCATCTGGTGAAAGAGATCAAGGAAAATGCAGACAAAACTAACCAATATATAGCCAAAGTCAAAGAAAACACAGACAAATCAATAAGAGAGTTCAGAAAAAATAATACAGAATAAAATTTCAAAATTAATAATTAGAAATCTTACAAAAACAGCAATTACAAATCAAAATGATAATCAACAAGATTTCAGAAATGACAGTATCATAAAAGGTTTGAGGAGCAGGTTTGAAACAATGGAAGACAGGATCAGAGAAACTGAAAACAAATCTTTGGATGCCAATTTGAGAAAAGTCAGAGAAAAGAATGAAGAAAAATGAAGAAACCATGAGAACGATGTGGGATACAATCAAGAGCAAAATTTTGTGAGTGATTGGAATTCCAGAATAGGGGGAGAAAATGGAAAACACAGAAGATCATTCAAGATTTGCTGACTGAAAACTTTCTTAGTATGAAAGATGAAATCTAACTATCTGAGAAGTTCAACAAACCCCATATAGGATTGTTGTTGTTTGGTGCTGATGAGTCAGTTCTGACTCATAGTGAGCCTATGTACCACAGAAAAAAAACACTGCCTAGTCCTGTACCATCCTTATAATCATTGTTATGCTTGAGGCCCTTGTTGCAGCCACTGTGGCAATAGATCTCATTAAGAGTCTTCCTCTTTTCCACTGACCCTGTACTTTACCAAGCATGATGTCCTCCAGGGACTGATCCCTCCTGACATGTCCAAAGTATGTAAAATGCAGTCTTGACATCGTTGCTTCTAAGGAGCATTCTGGTTGTACTTCTTCCAAGACAAATTTGTTCATTGTTTTGACAGTCCATGGTATATTCAATATTCTTTGCCAACACAATTCAAAGGCATCAATTCTGTTTCACTCTTCTAATTCGCTGTCCAGCTTTCAAACACATAAGAAGTGGCTGAAAATACCATGGCTTAGGTCAGGTGCACCTTAGTCTTCAAGGTGACATCTTTGCTTTTCAACACTTTAAAGAGGTCATTTGCAGCAGATCTGCCCAATGCAATGCAGCTTTTGATTCTTTGACTACTGTTTCCATGGGTGTTGATTGTGTATCCAAGTAAAATGAAATCCTTGACAACTTCAACCCTTTCTTCATATTTCAGAGTGTGGTTTATTGGTCCAGTTGCAAGGATTTTCTGTCTCCTTTATTTTGAGGTGTAATCCATCTTGAAGGTCTTTGATCTTCATCAGTAAGTTCTTCAGTTCCTCTTTACTTTCAGCAAGCAAGGTTGTGTCATCTGCGTAATGCAGGGTGTTAAGGAGTCATCTTCTAATCGTGATGCCCCGTTCTTCTTCATATAGTCCAGCTTCTCAGCATACAGATTGAAAAGGTATGGTGAAAGGATGCAAACCTGACACACACCTTTCCTGACTTTAAACCATTCAGTATCCCCTTGTTCTGTCCAAACAACTGTCTCTTGGTCTATGTACAGGTTCCTCATGAGCACGCTTAAGTGTTCTGGAATTCCTATTCTTCATGATGTTATCCATAATTTGTTATGATCCACACAGTTGAATGCCTTCTCATAGTCCATAAAACACAGGTAAACGTCTTTCTGATATTCTTTGGTTTCAGCCAGGATCCATCTGACATCAGCAATGATATCCCTGGTTCTACGTCCTCTTCTGAATCTGGCCTGAATTTCTGGCAGTTCTGTGTCAATATATTGCTTCAGCCACTTTTGAATGATTTTCAGCAAAATTTTGCTTACATGTGATATTAATGGTATTGTTTGATAATTTCCTCATTAGGTTGGATCCCCTTTCTTGGGAATAGGCATAAATATGGATCTCTTCCAGTCAGTTGGCCAGGAAACTCTCTTCCAAATTTCTTGGCATAGATGAGTGAGCACTTCCAGTGCTGCATCCATTTGCTGAAACATCTCAATTGATAGTCCGTCTATTCCTGAAGCCTTGTTTTTCCTCAGTGACTTCAGTACAGCTTGGATATCTTCCTTCAGTACCATCGGTTCCCGATCATTTGCTACCTCTTGAAATGGTTGCCCCCCGACTAATTCTTTTTGGTGTAATGACTCTGTGTATTCCTTCCGTCTTCTTTTGATGCTTCCTGCATTGCTTAATATTTTCCCCATAGAATCCTTCACTACTGCAACACGAAGCTTGACTTTTTTCTTCAGTTCTTTCAGCTGGAGTAATGCTGAGCGTGTCCATCCCTTTTAGCTTTCTATCTCCAGCTCTTTCTACAAGCCGCCCTTTGAAGTCTTCTGTTCAGTTCTTTTACTTTGTCATTTCTTCCTTTTGCTTTAGCTGCTCGATGTTTGAGCGCAAGTTCCAGAGTCTCCTCTGACATCCATCTTGGTCTTTTCTTTCTTTCCTGTCTTTTCAATGACCTCTTGCTTTCTTCACATATGATATCCTTCATGTGATTCCACAACTCATCTGTCCTTTGGTCGTTAGTGTTCATCGCATCAAATCTATTCTTCAGGTGGTCTGTAAATTCGGGTGGGATATACTCAAGGTCATATTTTGGCTCTTGTGGATTTGCTCTGATTTTCTTCAGTTTCAACTTGAACTTGCTTAAGAGCAATTGATGGTCCGTTCCAGACTCAGCCCCTGGCCTTGTTCTGACTGATGATATCAAGCTTTTTCATCATCTTTTTCCACAGATGTAGTCAATTTGATTCCTGTGTATTCCATCTGGTGAAGTCCATGTGTATAGTCACTGTTCATGTTGGTAAATATCCTCTTTGTTTACTATCCTTTTTGTTAGGCAGAGATAAATCTACTGTGGTGTATTCAAGAGAGAATCAGAAAATCTGTTTAAAAAATACTGTTATTGATTCTGTGTAAATAGCTTAATTACTAGGCTGTTAGGATGAACACATTTGAAGAGACGTCAGAAAAATATCTCTGTAAAAGCCCCCTGTGTGCTGATTAGAAAGAGAAAGAGATCCAACAAGGCTTACATTTGTTATTAAATGTTCCTGGATTTTAATGTGAGCAAGGTCTCCAATGACATTGAGAAAGCAAAGAAAAATTATGGGTTTGGAAGATACAAGTATTTTATTGCAAAATTCATTCCTATTACCTTTTAGGTTAATGATACAGAAGAAACAATTCACAATGTGTCTGTAAACAAAACTCTTGTGGAATTCATAGACAGTAATTATTTTTAGTATTCTATTGTTTTGTGTACAAAGAATTAGTACAGAATCCATTATATCGTGAGTGCTAGACCATAGTATTAAACCAATTAAATTCAGAATTACAGCAAAAGAAAACGTTCATGTGGGTCATGATAAAGTTTCAATGAACATATCTGAAACAGCATTTGCATTTGTCTAATAGAATAGCTCCGTGAACAAAAATTCACAATAATTTTCATTAAAACTTCCACTGGCACACATTTATGCATTAATAAAGGCTTGGGTACATTATTGGTGCCCTGATGGCACAGTGGTTAAGAGCCCAGCTGCTAACCGAAAGGTCAGTGGTTCAAATCCACCAACTGCTCCTAGGAAGCCACATGAGGCAGTTCTACTGACATGATTTGGCTCAATTTGGTTTGATTTGGGTCTATTCGGCTCGATTTGGCTGTATTTGGTCCTATTTGGCCCTATTCAGCTCTATTCAACTCTTTTCTACTCTGTTCATCTCTGTTCGACTCCATTCGACTCGATTCCACACCATTCTACTCCATTCTACACTATACTATCCTGCAGAACCCTACCCCACCCTTCCCTATCCTAATCTAGTCTGTTCTTTTCTATTCTGTTCTATTCTCGTTTTCTATTTTCTCTATTCCATCCTATGCTACTCTACCATACCCTACACTAAACTGACCTATGCTGTTCTATTCTATTTTCTTCTATTTCCTCTGTTCCACCGTATGCTACCCTACCCTATGCTACCCCACTGTACCGTACCCTACTACTTAGGGGTACTCAATAAGGGTACTAATTAGGGTACTAGCTTGGGCAAGGGGACTACTTAAGGCAAGGGTACTAGTTCAGGCTACTAGTTATGTTAAGGCCAGGGTACTACTTAAGAGTACTAGTTATGTAAGTGTATTATTTAAGGGTACTAGTTAAGGCCAGGATACTACTTCAGGGTACTAGTTCAGGCATGGGTACTTGTTGAGGGTACTGATTAAGGCAGGGGTACTAGTTGAGATTACTAGTTAAGAGTACTAGTTAGTGCTAGGGAACTAGTTAAGGCAAGGGTACAAGTTAAGACTACTAGTTAAGGCAAGGGTACTAATTCACTCTACTAGTTAAGGTAAGGGTACTAGTTTGGATTACTGATTTAGGGTACTTGTCAAAGCAATGGTACTACTCAAGGCTAGTTGTCTAGGCTACTGATTTATGCCACTAGTCTAGCTGACTGGCCCAGCTTACTAGTCTAGGCTACTACTCTAGCCTTGTGTACTCTACTGTAGTCTACTTTCGTCTACCCTATCATAAACTACCCTACCCTAACCTATTCTATTCCAACTGATTCGATTCAAAGCATTTTGATGTGATTGGTCGTGATTATGCTTGAATCGGCTCGATTCAGCAACATCAGCTTGATTCAGCTCGATTTGGTTCGAATTGCTTCGATTCTGCTTGTTTCAACTCGATTTGGCTCGGTTCAGCCTTATTCAGCCCTATTTGGCTCGATTCGACTCTTTTCTACTCTATTTGTCTCTTTTTGACTCCATTCTACACTATTCTGTTCTACCCTACTCTAATCTAATCTATGCTAATCGATTCGATTGGACACGATTCAAAGCAATTCGACGCGATTCATCTCGTTTTGTTTCCATTTGGCTCGATTCAGCTAGAATTGGCTCTATTCGGCTATATCCTGCACTATTTGACTCTATTCTTCTCAATTCTACTCTTCTCTACTTTGCTCTTTTTACCCTACTGTACTATATTCTATTCTTTCAATTCTGTACTGTTCTGTTCTATTCTAGTCTACCCTCCCTGCCCCTAGCCTACCCTTCTCTAGTCTATTTGATTAGATTCGATTTGACGCATTTCCACGCGATTCAACGCGATTAGGCTTGAATCAGCTCGATTCGGTTCGAATCGGCTCCATTTGGCTCGATTTGGCTTGAATTGCATCGATTCTACTGGATTCTGCTCGATAAGGCCAAATTTGACACTATTTGGCCCTATTCTGCTCTATTCGACTCTTTCCTACTCTATTCATCTCCATCTGTCTCTACTGGACTCCATTCAACTCCACTCCACACCATTCTACACTATTCTCTATTCTATTCTATTCTACCCTTCCCTATCCTAATCTATTCTAATCCATTCGATTTGATTTGAGTCAGTTAGAAGCGATTCGATGCAATTCGTCTTCTTTTGTCTCCATTCGGCTCAATTTGGCTATATTCTGCACTATTTGACTCTTTTCTACTCTATTCTATTCTGTTGTATTCTTCTATTCTGTCTCTCCTATGCTGTTGTACTCTCTTCTATTCTACCCTACCCAAACCTACTGCACCCCACCCAAATCTACCCTGCTTTAATCTATTTGATTCAATTCGATTCAGTTCGACGTGATTTGAGAGGATTCGACTCGATTCGATGAGATCCGAAGGCATTTGAAGGGATTTGAACAGATTTGACGAGATTCCATGCGATTCAATGTGATTCAGTAGGATTCTATGAGATTTGATGCAATTCGAAGTTATTCGACCTGATAAAATGGGATTCAACACGAAATGAAGCAATCTGACCTTGTTTGATGCAAAACTATGTGACTTGACTCGATTTGACGTGATTCAATGTGATTAGACACTATTCGGTGACAGTCAGTGCGATTCTGCTTGATTCAGCTCAGTTAGGTGCGATTCAGCACTATATGGCTCTTTTTGGCTGTATTCTGATCCCTTCAGCTCTATTCGTCTCTATTCGGCCTATTCAGCTCTATTCGACTCTACTCTTTTCCCCTCTATTCTATTCCTTCTGTTCTAATCTCTTCTATCTTACTCTACTCT
Source organism: Loxodonta africana (assembly GCF_030014295.1). Lineage (NCBI taxonomy): Eukaryota > Metazoa > Chordata > Mammalia > Proboscidea > Elephantidae > Loxodonta > Loxodonta africana. The sequence goes on along the minus strand of NW_026975098.1, from coordinate 95,862 downwards.
GTTCTATTTTACCCTCCCAACACCTACTCTAATCTATACTTTTCGATTGGACTTGACCTATTTAACGCGATTCGACGTGATTAAGCTTGAATCGGCTCGATTCGCATGGATTTGGCTCTATTCGGCTCATTTAGGATCCATTCACCTCGTTTTGGCTTGAATCGCCTTGATTCTGCTCGATTCGGCCTTATTCGGCCCTATTCTGCTCTATTCGATTCTTTTCTACTCTATTCGTCTCTATTCGACTCCATTCTATTCCATTCCACACCATTCTACACTATTCTCCTCTATTCTATTCTACCCATCCCTATCCCAATCTATTCTAATTGATTCAATTTCATTTGACCCGATTTGAAGGGATTCAATGCGATTCATCTTGTTTTGTCTCCATTCGGCTCAATTCAGCTAGGTTCTGCACTATTTGACTCTTTTCTACTCTATTCTATTCTGTCGTATTCTTTCTTTCTGTTCTGTTCAGTTCTCTCCTATTCTGTTGTACTCTATTCTATCCAACCCTACCCAACCCTACTGCACCCCACCCAAACCTACCCTACTTTAATCTATTTGATTCAATTCGATTCAGTTCGACGCGATTTGAGAGGATTCGACGGGATTTGACGAGGTCCGAAGCATTCCACGGGATTCAAAAAGATTTGACGAGATTCCATGTGATTCGACGTGATTCAGCAGAATTCTATGAGATTTGACGCAATTCGAATTTATGTCACATGATACAAAGCGATTTGCAGTGATTCGATGACATTCGATGCAATTCGACACGATATGAAATGATTCGACACGGTTTGACACAAAATGATGTGATTCGACGCTATTCCATGACAGTCGGTGCGATTCTGCTTGATTCAGCTCAATTAGGTGCGATTCGGCACTATACGGCTCTTTTCAGCTCTATTCAGCTCCGTTCAGCTCTATTTTCTCTATTTGTCTCTATTCAGCCTATTCGGCTCTATTCGACTCTATTCGAGTCTATTCCACCCTACTCTTTTCCACTCTTTCTATTCTGTTCTAATCTCTTCTCTTCTACTCTACTCTTGATTAAGCTTGAATCAGCTCGATTCAAATCGATTTGGCTCTATTCGGCTCAATTAGGCTCCATTCGGCTCAGTTAGGCTCCTTTCAGCTCGTTTTGGCTTAAATTGCTTCAATTCTGCTCGATTTGGCCTTTTTCAGCCCTATTCTGCTTTATTTGACTCTTTTCTACTCTATTCGTGTCTATTTGACTCCATTCTACTCCATTCTATTCATTCTACACCATTCTACACTATTCTGCTCTACCCTACCCTACACCACTCTAATTTAATCGAGTCAACATGATTCCTCTCATTTCTTCTCCATTCGGCTCTGTTCGACTCTATTATACTCTAGTCTACTCTATTGTACTCTAGTCTACTCTTTATTCTATTGTAATATTTCTATTCTGTTCTGTTCTATTCTACTCTATTCTACCCTACCCTATTCTACACAACTCTAATCTATTCTAATCCATTTGATTGGATTTGAATCAACCCATTCCGTAGCGATTCTGCTCGATTTTGCTCTAATCAAATCTCTTCTACTCTACTCTATTCCCCTCTACTCTACTCTAGCCTACTCTTTGCTGTATTCATTCTGTATTCTATTCTGCTCTGTTCTATTCTATTCTACTCTATTGTACCCTACCGTACCCTACCCTATCCGAACCTCCCCTACTCTAATCTATTCAATTCAATTCGATGAATTTTGACGTGATTTGGGTCGAATCAGTTCCGTTCATGTCCATTCGGCTCCATTTGTCTCGAACAGTGTCGATTCGGCTTGATTAGGCTCGATTCGGCTCCATTAGGCTCGATTCGCTGGATTCGGCTCGATTTGGCTCAATTCAGCTCGATTCGGCCCTCCTCGGCCCTATTCAGCACTATTCGGCTCTATTCAGCTCTTTTCTACTCTATTTGACTCCATTCGCTTCCATTGCTCATGATTCTACTCCATTCTACTCTACCCTACTCTAATTTACTGTAATTGATTCGATGGGATTCAACATGATTTGTCTCATTTCATCTCCATTTGGCTGAAATCGACTGTATTCAACTCTGTTCTACTCTACACTATTCTGCTCTGCTCTACCCTTTTCTACTCTATTCTATTGCACTCTTTGTATTCTCTTCTACTGTGTTCAATTTTATTTTACTCTATTCTATCCTACCCTACTCTAATCTATTCTACTGGATTCGATTCCATGCATTTCGATGCGATTCGGCTCAAATTGGCTCCATTGCACTCCATTCATCCCCCTTCAGCTCAAACCGGTCCGATTCAGCTCTAATCGGCTCCATTCGGCTCTAATAGGCTCTATTCAACTCTATTCGGCTCTATTAGATTCTACTGAACTCTATTATCTCTTTTCGACTGCAATACACCATTCTGCTCCATCCTTCTCTATTCAATTGTATTGTACTCTAATCTACTCTAGCCTATTCTAATCGATTGGATGTGATTTGACTTGAATCGATGGGGTTCAATGTAATTCGATGGGATCTGACGCGATATGGCACGATTTCGTAGGCTTCGGTGTGATTCATCTTGATTTCTATCATTTTGGCTCTTTTTGGCTCTGTTTGGCTGTATTTGACTCTATTCGGCAATATTCAACTCTATTCTACTCTACTCTTCTATACTCTACAGCACTTGACCCTATTGTATTCTTTCAGTTCTGTTCTGTTCTGCTGAATTCTATTCTACCCTACCGTACACTAACCTTACCTGCCCTACACTAATCTGTTTGATTCGATTTGACACACTTTAATGTGATTCGACAAGATTTGTCTCGATTTAATTCGAATTTGGTCAATTCGGCTGCATTCAGCTCTGTTTGGCTCTATTCAACTCTATTTGACTCTTCTCTACTGTACTTGTCTCTACTTAATTCTATTCTATTCTTTCTATTGTGTTCTGTTCTGTTCTATTCTAACCCCTCCTACCCTACACTCCTGTACTCTAATCTATTTGATTCGATTCAATGCATTTCACCCCGATTCCATGTGATTAGGCTTGAATCGGCTTGATTTAGCTCTATTTTTCTTGAATCAGGTCAATTCAGCTCGATTCTGCTCAGTTCAGCATAATTATTCTCGATCCAAACTTATTCGGCCCTGTTCAGCTCTATTCAACTCTTTTCTACTTTATTCATCTCTATTTGGCTCCATTCAACTCCATTCCACACCATTCTACTCTGTTCGACTCCATTCTACACTATTCTACTCTATTCTATTCTGTTCTACCCTACCCTACTCTAATCTATTCTAATCCATTCGATTCATCACGATTTGCCTCTTTCCCTCTCCATTCGACTCAATTCAGCTCGAATTGGATCTATTCATCTATATTCTGCATTACTCAACTCTGACTATTCTACTCAACTCTACTCCATTCTACTCTTTGTATTCTCTTCTATTCTACTCTTTTCTATTCTTCTGTGCACTACCCTACCGAATCCCAGCCTAACCTACACTACTTTTATCTGTTCAATTTATTCAATTCCATTCAATTCGACCCCATTTGACACAATTTGACGGAATTTGGTGAGATTCCATGAGATTCGACGGGTTTTGGTGGGATTGGATGGAATTCAATGAGATTCAATGCAATAGGATGCGATTAGGTGCGATTTGGCTTGATTTAGCTCGGCTCATTTTGTTTGTCTCTATTTGGCTTGTTCCAGCTCCATTCGCCTACATTCAGCTCAAATCTGGTCGATTTGACTCCATTTGGCCCGATTCGGTCCTATTTGGCCGTATTCGGCGCTATTCGGCTCTCCAGTTCTTTTCTACTCTATTCATCTCTGTTCCCCTCCATATGAATCCATTCCACACCATTCTATCCTATTCTATTCTACAGAACTCTAAACCACCCTACTCTATACTAATCTAGTCTGTTCTTTTCTATTCTGTTGTATTCTATTCTCGTTTTCTATTTTCTCTATTCCATCCTATGCTACTCTACCATACCCTACACTAAACTAACCTATGCTGAACCTATGCTGTTCTATTCTATTTTATTCTATTATCTCTGTTCCACCATATGCTACCCTACCCTATGCTCCCCCACCGTACCATACCCTGTACTCAATTAGGGTACTAATTAATGATACTAGGTTGGGCAAGGGTACTAGTTCAGGCTATTGTACTAGATAAGATTACTAGTTAAGGCAAGTGTACTAGTTAAGATTACTAGTTAAGGAAAGGGTACTAGTTAAGACTACTAGTTAAGGCAAGTATACTAGTTAAAGGTACTAGTAAGGCAAGGGTACTGGTTAACACAACTAGTTAAGGAAGAGTACTAGTTAAGGTCAGGGTACTACTTGAGGCTACTGGTTAAGGCAAGGCTACCAGTTAAGGGTACTAGTTCATGCAATGCTACTAGTTAAGGGTACTAGTTAAGGCAAGGGTACTAGTTAAGATTACTTATTTAGGGTACTTGTCAAGGCAAGGGTACTGATCAAGGCTAGTTGTCTAGGCTACTGATCTATGCCACTACTCTAGCTGACTAGTCCAGCTGACTAGTCTAGGCTACTACTATAGCCTTCTCTTGTCTACTCTGCTGCAGTCTACTTTTGTCTACCCTAGTCTACCCTATCATAAACTACCCTACCCTAACCTGTTCTAATCTATTCTATTTGATTCATTGCAAAGCATTTCGATGCGATTGGACTCGATTATGCTAGAATCGGCTCGATATGGCTCGATTCGGCACCATAAGCTCGATTCAGCTCAATTTGGCTCAAATCGCTTCGATTCAGCTCTTTTTGACTGGATTTGACTCGGTTCAGCCTTATTCGGCCCTATTTGGCTCAATTCTACTCTTTTCTACTCTATTTGTCTCTATGCGACTCCATTTGACTCCATTTTACTCCAGTCTACGCTATTCTGTTCTACCCTACCCAACCCTACTCTAATCTATTCTAATGGATTCGATTCGACGTGATTCGAAGCAATTAGACGCGATTCATCTCGTTTTGTTTCCATTTGGCTCAATTCGGCTAGAATTACCTCTATTCAGCTATATCCTGTACTATTTGACTCTATTCGATTCTATTCTACTCTGTTCTCTCCTTTGCTCTACCCTACTGTCCTATATTCTGTTCTTTCTAGTCTGTATTGTTCTATTCTATTCTACCCTCCCCGCCCCTCCCCTCCCCTTCTCTAATCTATTTGATTTGATTTGATTCGACGCATTTCCACGAGATTCGATGCCATTAGGCTTAAATCAGATTGATTCGCTTCAAATCGGCTCGATTTGGCTCCCTTTCACTCCATTCAGCTTAATTTGGCTCGAATCACATTGATTCTCCTGGATTCTGCTCGATTAGGCCTTCTTTGGCCCTATTCGGCCCTATTCTGATCTATTCGACTCTTTTCTACTCTATTCGCCTCTATCCGTTTCTATTTGACTGCATTCTAATCCATTTCACACCATTCTACACTATTCTCCTCTATTCTATTCTGTATTGTTCTGTTCTATTCTACCCCTCCTTAACCTAATCTATTCTAATTGAGTTGATTTGATTTGACCCGATTCAAGGCGATTCAAAGCGATTCGTCTTGTTTTGTCTCCATTCGGCTCAATTCGGCTAGGTTCTGCACTATTTGACTCTTTTCTACTCTATTCTATTCTGTTGTATTCTTTCTATTCTGTTCTGTTCTCTCCTATTCTGTCGTACTCTATTCTATTCTACCCTACCCAACTCTACTACACCCCACCCAAACCTACCCTACTTTAATCTATTTGATTCAATTCGATTCAGTTCAACGCGATTTGACAGGATTCGAAGGGATTTGACGAGGTCTGAAGGCATTCGACAGGATTCAAAGAGATTTGATGAGATTCCATGCGATTTGACGTGATTCAGCAGAATTCTATGAGATTTCACGCAATTCGAAGTTATTCCACGTGATACGAAGCGATTCGCCGTGATTCGACGACATTCGATGCAATTCAACGCTGTATGAAGCGATTCGACATGGTTTGACGCAAAACGATGTGATTCGACATTATTCAGGGACGGTCGGTGCGATTCTGCTTGATTCAGCTCGATTAGGTGTGATTCAGCACTATACGGCTCTTTTCGGCTCTATTCAGCTACATTCAGCTCTATTTCCTCTATTCGTCTCTATTCAGCCTATTCAGCTCTATTTGACTCTATTCGAGTCTATTCGACCCTAATCTTTTCCACTCTATTCTATTTTATTCCTTCTATTCTGTTCTAATCTCTTCTATTCTACTCTATTCTATTCTAACCTTCCCTCCCCTTCTCTAATCTATACGTTTCAATTGGATTTGATGCATTGAATGCGATTCGACGTGATTAAGCTCAAATCGGCTCAATTCGAATCGATTTGGTTCTATTCCGCTCAGTTAGGCTCCATTCAGCTCAATTAGGCTCCACTTGGCTCGTTTTGGCTTGAATTGCTTTGATTCTGCTCGATTCGGCCTTTTTCGGCCCTATTCTGCTCTAATCGACTCTTTTCTACTCTATTTGTCTCTATTTGACTCCATTCAATTCATTCCACACCATTCTACACTATTCTGCTCTACCCTACCGTAACCACTCTAATTTACTCTAATCTATTCGACGCGATTCCTCTCATTTCGTCTGCATTCGGCTGTATTCAACTCTACTCTATTATACTCCAGTCTACTCTAGTCTACTCTTCTCTATTCTATTGTGTTGTTTCTATTCTGTTCTGTTCTATTCTACTCTATTCTACCCTACCCTATGCTACACAACTCTAATCTATTCTAATCCATTTGATTGGATTTGATTCAACACATTTCGACATGATTCGGCTCAATTTGGCTCTGTTCAAATCTCTTCTACTCTATTCCCCTCTACTCTACTCTAGCCTACTCTCTTCTGTATTTGTTCTGTATTGTTCTATTCTGTTCTGTTCTATTCTATTCTGTTTTATTCTATTCTACTCTACTCTATTCTACCCTACTCTACCCTACCATACCCGAACCTCCCCTACTCTCATCTATTCAATTCGATTCGACGAATTTTGACGCGATTCGGTTCAAATCAGTTCCATTCGTGTCCATTCAGCTCCGTATGGCTCAAAGAGTGTCGATTTGGCTTGATTAGGCTCGATTCGGCTCCATTAGGCTCAATTCACTGAATTCGGCTCCATGTGGCTCAACTCAGGTCGATTCGGCCCTCCTCGGCCCTATTCAGCACTATTCGGCTCTATTCAGCTCTTTTCTACTCTATTCAACTCCATTCGCTTCCATTGCACATGATTCTACTCCATTCTACTCTACCCTACTCTAATTTACTGTAATTGATTCGATGGGCTTCAACATGGTTTGTCTCATTTTGTCTCCATTTGGCTCGATTCGACTCTGTTCTACTCTACACTATTCTGCTCTGCTCTACCCTTTTCTACTCTATTCTATTGTATTCTTTCAATTCTCTTCTACTGTGTTCAATTCTACTTTACTCTTTTCTATCCTACCCTACTCTAATCTATTCTACTGGATTCGATTCCATGCATTTCGATGCGATTCGGCTCAAATAGGCTCCATTGTACTCCATTCATCCCCCTTCAGCTCAAACCGGTCCGATTCAGCTCTAATCGGCTCCATTCGGCTCTAGTCAGCTCTATTCAGCTCTAATAGGCTCTATTCAGCTCTATTAGACTCTACTTAACTCTATTACCTCTTTTCAACTCTATTAGACTCCATTAACTCCATTCTATACCATTCTATTCCATCCTTCTCTATTCTATTGTATTGTACTCTAATCTACTCTAGTCTATTCCAATCGATTGGATGTGATTTGACTTGAATCGATGGGATTCAATGTAATTCGATGGGATCCGACGTGATACGGCACGATCCCGCAGGATTCGGCGCGATTCGTCTTGATTTCTATCACTTCGGCTCTTTTTGGCTTTATTTGGCTGTATTTGGCTCTATTTGGCACTATTCAACTCTATTCTACTCTACTCTTCTGTACTCTACAGTACTTGACCCTATTCTATTCTTTCAGTCCTGTTCTGTTCTATCCTGTTCTGTTCTACTGCATTCTATTCTACCCTACCCTACCGTAACTTACCCTGCTGTGATCTGTTCTATTCTATTCGACACACTTGAACGGGATTCTACCTGACTCGGGTCCTATCGGCTCGATTCAGCTCCTTTCTGCACCATTAAACTTGATTCGGTTCTACTCGGCTCTTTTCCGCTCTATTCGGCTTTTTGGCAGTATTTGACTCTATTTGACTCTACTCTATTCTTTCTATTCTGTTCTATTCTACTCTATTTTATTCTACCCTACTGTACCCTAACCTTACCTGCCCTACACTAAACTATTTGATTCTATTCGACTCATTTCAACGAGACTCGACATGATTCGTCTTGATTCACCTCGAATTTGGTGGATTCAGCTGCATTCAGCTCTGTTAGGCTCTATTCAACTCTATTTGACTCTATTCTACTGTATTCGTCTCTACTTAATTCTACCCCATTCTATCCATTGTGTTCTGTTCTGTTCTGTCCTATTCTAACCCCTCCTACCATACCCTCCTCTACTCTAATCTATTTGATTTGATTCAATGCATTTCAAAGTGATTCCATGTGATTAAGCTTGAATCGGCTTGACTTAGCTCTATTTGGCTTGAATCAGGTCAATTCGGCTCGATTCTGCTCAATTCAGCATAATTAGGCTCGATCGAACCTTATTCGGCCCTGTTGGGCTCTATTCAACTCTTTTCTACTTTATTCGTCTCTATTTGGCTCCATTCAACTCCATTCCACACCATTCTACTCTGTTCTACTCCATTCTACACTATTCTACTCTGTTCTACCCTACCCTACTCTAATCTATTCTAATCCATTTGATTCATCACGATTTGCCTCTTTTCCTCTCCATTCGACTCAATTCAGCTCGAATTGGATCTATTCATCTATATTCAGCACTATTCGACTCTCACTATTGTACTCAACTCTACTCCATTCTACTTTTTGTATTCTCTTCTGTTCTACTCTATGCTACTCTATTCTATTCTTCTGTGCCCTACCCTACCGAATCCCAGCCTATCCTACACTACTCTAATCTGTTCAGTTTAATTTGATTCCATTCAATTCCCCCCCATTTGACACAATTGGACTGGATTCAGTGAGATTCCACTAGATTCGACAGGTTTTGGTGGGGTTTGATGGAATTTGACGAGATTCGATGTGGTAGGATGCATTTAGGTGCGATTTGGCTCGATTTAGCTCGGGTCATTTTGTTTGTCTCTATTTGACTCTTTTTTAGCTCCATTTGGCTCCATTTAGCTCGAATCTGGTCGATTCGACTCGATTCGGCTCGATTTGGCTTGATTCAGCTCTATTCGGCCCTATTTGACCCTATTCAGTGCTATTCGGCTCTATTCAACTCTTTTCTACTTTATTCATCTCTATTCAACTCCATTAGACTCCATTCCATTCCATTCTATTCTACAGGGGTACTCAATAAGGGTGCTAATTAAGGGTAGTAGTTCGGGTAAGGGTACTACTTAAGGCAAGGGTACTAGTTCAGGCTACCAGTTAAGCCCACTGTAGTAGTTATGGGTACTAGTTAAGGCAAGGGTACTAGTTAAGTGTGCTAGTTAAGGCAAGGGCAGTATTTAAGGTTACTTGTTCAGGCAACAGTACTAGTTAAGGCTACTAGTTAATTCAAGGGTACTAGTGAAGACTACTGGTTAAGGTAAGGGTACTAGTTAAGGTCAGGTTGGTAGGCAAGGCTACTAGTTAAGGGTACCAGTAAGGCAAGGGTACTAGTTAAGGCTACTAGTTAAGGCAAGGGTACTAGTTCAGGGTACTAGTAGGCAAGGGTACTAGTTAAGACTACTTGTTTAGGCAAGGGTACCTGTTCATATGACTAATTTAGGTACCTGTCAAGGCAAGGATACTATTCAAGGCTAGTTGTCTAGGCTACTGATCTATGCCACTAGTCTAGCTGACTAGTCCAGCTGACTAGCCTAGGATACTACTCTAGCCTTCTCTTGTCTACTCTACAGTAGTCCACTTTCGTCTACCCTAGTCTACCGTATCATAATCTACCCTATCCTAACCTATTCTAATCAATTTGATTCAATTCAAAGCATTTCGATGAGATTAGACGCGATTATTCTTGAATTGGCTCGATTTGGCACCATCAGCTCGATTCAGCTCAAATCGCTTCGCTTCAGCTCGTTTCGACTCGATTCGGCTCAATTCAGCCTTATTAGGCCCTATTCGGCTTAACTCGACTCTTTTCTATTTGTCTCTGTTTGGCTCCATTTGAATCCATTCTACTCTATTCTGTTCTACCCTACCCTGCTCTAATCTATTCTAATGGATTTGATTCGACACGATTCAAAGCATTTCGACGCGATTCATCTCGTTTTGTTTCCATTTGGCTCGATTCGGCTAGAATTGGCTCTATTCAGCTATGTCCTGCACTATTTGACTCTATTCGACTCAATCCTACTCTACTCTTCTCTACTTTACTCCTCTGCTCTACCTTACTGTACTATATTCTATTCTTTCTGTTCTGTACTGTTCTGTTCTATTCTATTCTACCCTCCCTGTCCCTACCCTACCCTTATCTCATCTATGATTAGATTCGACGCATTTCCACGCGATTCGACGCCATTAGGCTTGAATCAGCTCGATTCAGTTCGAATCGGCTCGATTTGGCTCCATTTCACTCCATTTGGCTTGATTTGGCTTGAATTGCATCGATTCTGCTGGATTCTGCTTGATTAGGCCTTCTTTGGCCCTATTCGGCCCTATTCTGCTCTATTCGACTCTTTTCTACTCCATTCGTCTCTATCCATCTCTATTTGACTCCATTCTATTCCATTCTACATCATTCTACACTATTCTCCTCTATTTTATTCTGCCCTTCCCTACCCTAATCTATTCTAATTGATTCGATTTGATTTCACCCGATTCGAAGTGATTCAACGCGATTCGTCTTGGTTTGTCTCCATCGGCTCTGTTCTGCACTATTTGAATCTATTCTATTCTGTTGTATTCTTTCTATTCTGTTCTCTCCTATTCTGTTCTACTCTATTCTATTCTACCCTACCCAACCCTATTGCACCCCACCCAAACCTACCCTACTTTAATCCATTTGATTCAATTCGATTCAGTTTGTGGTGATTTGACAGTATTCAATGAGATCCAAAGGCATTTGACGAGATTTGAAGAGATTCCATGCAATTCGACGTGATTCAGTAGAATTCTATAAGATTTGATGCAATTCGAAGTTATTCAATGTGATACGACGCTATTCGGTGACGGTGCGATTCTGCTTGATTCAGCTCGATTAGGTGAGTTTCGGCACTGTACAGCTATTTTCGGCTCTATTCAGCTCCATTCAACTCTATTTGTCTCTATTCAGCCTATTTGGCTCTATTCGACTCTATTCGACCCCACTCTTTTCCACTCTATTCCTTCTATTCTGTTCTAATCTCTTCTTCTCTACTCTATTCTATTCTACCCTACCCTACCCTTCTCTAATTTTACGTTTCGATTGAATTTGATGTATTTAACGTGACTTGATGCAAAAGCTCGAATCGGCTCGATTCGGATCAATTTGGCTCAATTAGGCTCCATTCGGCTCGTTCTGGCTTGATTGCTTCAATTCTGCTCGATTCGGCCTTATTTGGCCCTATTCTGCTCTATTCGACTCTATTCGTCTCTATTTGACTCCATTCTATTCATTCCACACCATTCCATTCTACACTATTCTGCTCTACCCTACCCTACACTACTCTAATTTACACTAATCGATCCGACGCAATTCCTCTCATTTCGTCTCCATTCAGCTCTATTCAGCTCTATTATACTCCAGTCTACTCTATTGTACTCTAGTTTACTCTTCTCTATGCTATTGTATTGTTTCTATTCTGTTCTGTTCTCTTCTACTCTATTCTACCCTACCCTATGCTACCCAACTCTAATCTATTCTAACCCATTTAATTGGATTTGATTCAACCCATTTTGACACACTTCGGCTTTATTTGGCTCTGTTCGAATCTATTCTACTCTACTCTATTCTCCTCTACTCTACCCTAGCCTACTCTTTTCTGTATTTGATCTGTATTGTTCTGTTCTCTTCTATTCCATGCTATTCTATTCTACTCTATTCTACCCTACCCTACCCTACCTGAACCTACCCTACTCTAATCTATTCAATTCGATTGGACGAATTTTGACGCGATTCGGGTAGAATCAGTTCCATTCGTGTCCATTCGGCTTCATTTGGCTCGAATAGTGTTGATTCAGCTTGATTAGGCTCGATTCGGCTCCATTAGTCTTGATTCACTGGATTCAGCTCGATTTGGCTCAATTCAGCTCGATTCGGCCCTCTTCGGCCCTATTTGACTCTCTTCGGCTCTTTTCTACTCTATTTGACTCCATTCGATTCCATTGCACACCGTTGTACTCCATTCTACACTATTCTAATCTACCCTACTCAAATTTACTGTAATTGATTTGATGGGATTTGACGCAATTTGTCTCGTTTTGTCTCCATTTTGGCTCAATTCAACTCTATTCGACTCTGTTCTACTCTAGTCTACACTATTCTGCTCTGCTCTACCCTTTTGTACTCTATTCTTTCTATTCTCTTGTGCTGTGTTCAATTCTATTCTACGCTATCGTATCCTACCCTACTCTAATCTATTCTACTGGATTTGATTCCTCACATTTCGATGCAATTCGGCTTAAATCGGCTCCATTGCACTCCGTTCATTCCCCTTTGGCTCAGATCAGTTCGATTCAGCCTCTATCAGCTACAGTCAGCTCTAGTCGGTTCTATTCAGCTCTAATAGGCTCTGTTCAGCTCTGTTCAGTTCTATTAGACTCTAGTCAACTCTATTATCTGTTTTGACTCCATTCGACTCCATTCAACTCCATTCTACACCATTCTACTCCATCCTACTCTATTCTTTTCCATTGTATTGTATTGTACTCTAGTCTATTCTAATTTATTGGATTTGATTTGACTTGCAACGATGGGATTCAATGCAATTCGACATGATTTGGCACGATTCCACGGTATTCAGAGCCATTCGTCTTGATTTCTATCACTTCAGCTCTTTTTGGCTCTATTCGGCAATATTCAACTCTATTCTACTCTACTCTATTCTATTCTTTCAGTTCTGTTTTGTTCTATCCTGTTCTGTTCTACTGCATTCTATCCTACCCTACCCTAACTGACCCTACTGTAATCTGTTTGATTCTATTGGACACGCTTGAACACAATCCGAACTGATTCGGGTCGTATCGGCTCAACTCAGCTCCTTTCTGCTCCATTAGACTCGATTCGGTTCTACTCGGCCCTTTTCCACTCTATTCAGCTCTTTTGAGCAGTATTTGATTCTAGTCTACTCTACTCTTTCTGTTCTATTCTACTCTATTCTATTCTACCCTACCCTACCCTAACCTTACCTGCCCTACACTAATCTATTTGATTCAATTCGACACAATTCAACTCGATTCAACATGATTCACCTCGATTCACCTCGAATTTGGTCAATTCGGCTGTATTCAGCTGTTTGGCTCTATTCAACTCGATTTGACTCTGTTCTATTGTACTCGACTCTACTTAATTCTGTTCTATTCTTTCTATTGTGTTCTGTTCTGTTGTGTTCTAGTCTAACCTCTCCTACCCTACCCTCCTCTACTCTAATCTATTTGATTCGATTCAATGCATTTTGACGCGATTCCATGTGATTAGGCTTGAATCGGTTTGACTTAGCTCTATTTGGCTTGAATCGTGTCAATTCGGCTCTATTCTGCTCCATTCAGCATAATTAGGCTTGATCCAAACTTATTCGGCCCTTTTCGGCTCTATTCAACTCTTTTCTACTTTATTCGTCTCTGTTTGGCTCCATTCCACTCTGTTCGACTCCATTCTACACTATTCTATTATGTTCTACCCTACCCTACTCTAATTTATTCAATCGTATTCTTCTGTGCCCTACCCCACCGAATCCCAGCATAACCTTCACTACTCTAATCTGTTCAATTTAATTTGATTCCATTCAATTCGACCCGATTTGACACAACTCGATGGGATTCGGTGAGAAAAACACAAGATCCGACGGGTTTTGGTGGGATTTGATGGAATTCGACGTGATTCAATCCAATAGGATGCGATTAGGTGCGATTTGGCTCGATTTAGCTCGGCTCATTTTGTTTGTCTCTATTTGGCTCGTTTCAGCTCCATTCAGCTAGAATCTGGTCGATTTGACTCGATTTGGCTCGATTCGGCTCTATTCAGCTCGATTCAGCCCTATTTGGCCCTAACCGGCACTATTCGCCTCTGTTCAACTCTTCTAATCTATTCATCTCTGTTCGACTCCATTAGACTTCATTCCACACCATTCTACTCCATTCTATTCTATAGAACCCAACCCCACCCTACCCTCTCCTAATCTAGTCTGTTCTTTTCTATTCTGTTGTATTCTATTCTCATTTTCTATTTTCTCAATTCCATCCTATGCTACTGTACCATACCTCACACTAAACTAACCTACCCTGACCTATGCTGTTCTATTCTATATTCTCTGCTCTACCGTATGCTACCCTACCCTATGCTACCCCACTATACCGTACCCTACTACTTAGGGGTACTCAATAAGGGTACCAATTAAGGTTACTAGTTCAAGTAAGGGTACTACTTAAGGCAAGAGTATTAATTCATGTTACTAGTTCAGGCCAGGGTACTAGATAAGGGTACTAGTTAAGGCAAGGAAACTAGTTAAGGCTACTAGTTAAGGCAAGGGTAGTAGTTGAGACTACTAGTTAATGCAAGGGTACTAGATAAGACCAGGGTACTAGTTAAGGATACTAGGTAAGGCAAGGGTAATAATTAAGTGCACTAGTAAGGCAAGGTCACTTGTTAAGACTACTAGTTAAGACAAGGGTACTAGTTAAGTGTACTAGTAACTCAAGGGTACTACTTAAGACTACTAGTTAAGGCAAGGGTAC
The DNA here is from genome assembly GCF_030014295.1 of Loxodonta africana. Taxonomy (NCBI): domain Eukaryota; kingdom Metazoa; phylum Chordata; class Mammalia; order Proboscidea; family Elephantidae; genus Loxodonta; species Loxodonta africana. The sequence goes on along the minus strand of NW_026975098.1, from coordinate 80,835 downwards.
TAATTAAGTCTACTAGTTAAGGCAAGATACTAGCTCAGGGTACTAGTCAAGGCAAGGGTACTAGTTAATGCAAGGGTACTAGCTAAGACTACTAGTTAAGGCAAGGGTTCTAGTTCAGATTACTAATTTAAGGTACTTGTCAAGGTTAATTGTCTAGGCTACTGATCCATGCCACTGGTCTAGCTGACTAGTCCAGCTTACTAGTCTAGGCTACTACTCTAGCCTTCTCTTGTCTACTCTAGTCTAGTTTCGTCTACTCTAGTCTACCCTATCATAAACTACCCTACCCTAACCTGTTGTAATCTATTCGCTTTGATTCTATTCAAAGCATTTCAATGCGATTGGACGCGATTATGCTTGAATCGGCTCGAGTCGGCTCGATTCGGCACCATCAGCTCGATTCAGCTTGATTTGGATCGAATATCTTCGATTCAGCTTGTTTCGACTCGATTCGGCTCAATTCAGCCTTATTAGGCCCTGTTGGCTCGATTCGACTCTTTTCTACTCTATTTTTCTCTATTCAACTCCATTTGACTCCATTCTACTGCATTTTACTCTATTCTGTTCTACCCTACCCAACTCTAATCGATGCTAATGGATTTGATTCGACGCGATTCAAAGCAATTCGACTCGATTCGTCTTGTTTCCTTTCCATTTGGCTCTATTTGGCTAGAATTGGCTCTATTCAGCTATATCCTGCACTGTTTGACTCTATTCGACTCATTTCTACTTTACCGCTCTCTGCTCTACCCTACTGTACTATATTCTATTCCTTCTATTCTGTCCTGTTCTATTCTAGTCTACCCTCCCCGCCCAACCCCTACTCTTCTCTAATCTATTTGATTCGATTCGATTTGACGCATTTCCACGCGATTCGACGCGATTAGGCTTGAATCAGCTCGATTCGCTTCGAATCAGCTCGATTTGGCTCCATTTCACTCCATTCGGCTCGATTTGGCTCGAATTGCATCGATTCTGCTGGGTTAGGCCTTCTTTGGCCCTATTCGGCCCTATTCTGCTCTATTTGACTCTTTTCTACTCTATTCATCTCTATCCGTCTCTTTTCGACTCCATTCTATTCCTTTCCACACCATTCTACACTATTCTCCTCTATTTTATTCTACCCTTCCCTACCCTAATCTATTCTAATTGATTCGATTTGATTTGACCTGATTCGAAGTAATTCAACGCAATTCGTCTCATTTAGTCTCCATTCGCCTATGTTCTGCACTATTTAACTCTATTCTACTCTACACTATTCTGTTGTATTCTTTCTATTCTGTTCTGTTCTCTCCTATTCTGTTGTACTCTATTCTATTCTACCTTTTTACCCAACCCTACTGCACCCCACCCAAGCCTACCCTACTTTAACCTATTTGATTCAATTCGATTCAGTTCAACGAGATTTGACAGGATTCGACGAGGTCTGAAGGCATTCGAAGGGATTCAAAGAGATTTGACGAGATTCCATGTGATTCGACGTGATTTAGCAGAATTCTATGAGATTTGATGTAATTTGAAGTTATTCGACGTGATATGATGCAATTCGCCATGATTCGACGACGTTCAACACATTTTGACGCGATACGAAGCGATTCGACCTGGTTTGATGCAAAACAAGGTGATTCGGTGCGATTCGACATGATTCGACTCTATTTGGGGATGGTCAGTGAGAGTCTCCTTGATTTAGCTTGATTGGGTGCGATTTTTCGACTGTACGCTGCTCCATTCAGCTCTATTCATCTCTATTTTCTCTATTCTGCTCTATTCGACTCTATTTGACCCTACTTTTTTCCACTCTATTCTGTTCTAATCTCTTCTATTCTACTCTACTCAATTCTACCCTCCTCTAATCTATACGTTTGGATTGGATTTGACACATTTAATGCGATTCGATGTGATTAAGCTTGAGTCGGCTCGATTCTGATCAATTTGACTCTATTCGGTTCAATTAGGCTCCATTCGGCTCGTTTTGGCTTGAATCACTTCAGTTCTACTCGATTCCACCTTATTCGGCACTGTTCTGCTCTATTCGACTCTTTTCTACCCTTTTCATCTCTATTTGACTCCATTCTATTCATTCCACACCATTCTATTCTACTCTCTTCTGCTCTACCCTACCCTACACCACTCTAATTTACTCTAATCGATTTGACGCGATTCCTCTCATTCCGTCTCCATTCGGCTCTCATTTCGTCTCCACTCGGCTCTATTCAGCTCTATTCGACTCTATTATACTCCAGTCTACTCTATTGTACTCTAGTCTACTCTTCTCTATGCTATTGTATTTTTTCTATTCTGTTCTGTTCTATTCTACCCTACCCTATGCTACCCAACTCTAATCAATTCTAATCCACTTGATAGGATTTGATTGAACCCATTTCAACGCGATTTGGCTCGATTTTGCTCTATTTGACTCTGTTCGAATCTATTCTACTCTATTCTCCTCCACTCTACTCTAGCTTAAGCTTTTCTGTATTCTTTCTGTATTGTTCTTTACTATTCTATTCTGTTCTACGCTATTCTACTCTACTCTATTCTACCCTACCCTACCATACCTGAACCTCCACTACTCTAATCTATTCAATTCAATTCAACGAATTTTGGTTCGATTCAGGTTGAATCGGTACGATTCGTGTCCATTCGACTCCATTTGCCTTGAATAGTGTCAATTCGGTTCTTTGGCTCGATTCGGCTCCATTAAGCTCAATTCACTGGATTCGGCTCGATTTGGTTCAATTCAGCTAGATTTGGTCCTCCTCGGGCTTTTCGGCACTATTCGGCTCTATTCTGCTCTTTTCTACTCTATTTGACTCCATTCGATTCCATTGCACACCATTCTACTCAATTCTACACTATTCTACTCTACCCTACTCTAATTTACTGTAATTGATTCAATGGGATTCGACGCGATTTGTCTCGTTTCGTCTCCATTTGGCTCGATTCAACTCTGTTCTACTCTATTCTACTCTACACTATTCTGTTCTACTCTACCATTTTCTACTCTATTCTATTGTATTCTTTCTATTCTCGTCTACTGTGATCAATTCTATTCTACTCTATTCTATCCTACCCTACTCTAATCTATTCTGTTGGATTCCATTCCATGCATTTCGATGCGATTTAGCTCATATCAGCTCCATTGCACTCCATTCACTCCCCTTTGGCTCAAAAAGTTTCGATTCATCTCTAATCGGCTCCATTCGACTCTAGTCAGTTCTATTCGGCTCTAATAGGCTCTATTCAGTTCTATTAGACTCTACTCAACTCTATTATCTCTTTTCGACTCCATTCAACTCCATTCTACTCCATGCTACTCTACTGTTCCCTATTATATTGTATTGTACTCTACCCTATTCTAGTCTATTCCAATCGATTGGATTTGATCTGAGTTGCATCGATGGGATTCGACGCGATACGGCACGATTCCACGGTACTCGGTGCCATTCGTCTTGATTTCTATCGCTTCGGCTCTTTTTGGCTCTATTTGGCTGTATTTGTCTCTATTCGGCAATATTCGACTCTATTCTACTCTACTCGTCTATACTCTACTTGACCGTGTTCTATTCTTTCTGTTCTGTTCTGTTCTATCCTGTTCTCTTCTACTGCATTCTATTCTACCCTACCCCTACCCTAACTTACTCTAATCTCTTCGATTCTATTGGACACACTTGAACACGATTTGGCCTGATTCGGGTCATATCGGTCCGATTCAGCTCCTTTCCACTCCATTAGCCTCGATTCGGTTCTACTCAGCTCTTTTCCTCTCTATTCGGCTCTTTTCGGCAGTATTTCACTCTATTTCACTCTAGTATACTTTATTCTTTCTGTTCTGTTCTAGTCTACTCTATTCTATTCTATTCTACCCTACCCTACCCTAACCTTACCTGCCCTACACTAATCTATTTGATTCTATTCAACACATTTCCACGCGATTCGACATGATTCGTCTCGATTCACCTCGAATTTGGTCAATTCGGCTGTATTCAGCTCTTTTCAGCTCTATTCAACTCGATTTGAGTCTAATCTACTGTACTCGACTCTACTTAATTCTATTCTTTCTATTGTGTTCTGTTCTATTCTAACCTCTCCTACCCTACCCTCCTCTACTCTATTCGATTCGATTCAATGCATTTCGACACGATTCCATGTGATTAGGCTTGAATCGGCTTGATTTAGCTCTATTTGGCTTGAATCGGGTCAATTCGGCTCGATTCTGCTCCATTCAGCGTAATTAGGCTCGATCGAACCTTATTCAACCCTGTTTGGCTCTATTCAACTCTTTTCTACTTTATTCGTTTCTATTTGGCTCCATTCAACTCCATTTCACACCATTCTACTCTGTTCGACTCCATTCTACACTATTCTATTGTATCCTATTCTGTTCTACCCTACCCTAATCTGTTCTAATTGATTCGATTCATTGTGATTTGTCCCGTTTCCTCTCCATTCAACTCGATTCAGCTCAAATTGCATCTATTCATCTATATTCTGCACTACTCGACTCTGACTATTCTACTCTACTCAACTCTACTCCATTCTACTCCTTGTATTCTCTTCTCTTCTACTCTATGCTACTCTATTCTATTCTTCTGTGCCTTACCCTACCGAATCCCAGCCTAACCTACACTATTCTAATGGGTTCAATTTAATTCGATTCCATTCAATTCGACCTGATTTGACACAGTTCGACGGGATTCGGTGAGATTCCACGAGATTCGACGGGTTTTGGTGGAATTTGATGGAATTCGAAGAGATTTGATGCAGTAGGATGCGATTAGGTGTGATTTGGCTCGATTTAGCTCAGCTCATTTTGTTTGTCTCTATTTGGCTCGTTTCAGCTCCATTCAGCTCGAATGGGGTCGAATCGACTTGATTCGGCCCAATTCGTCTCCATTCGGCTTGATTTGGCCCTATTTGGCCCTATTCGGCGCTATTCAGCTCTATTCAACTCTTTTCTACTCTATTCATCTCTGTTCGACTCCATTAGACTCCATTCCACACCACTCTACACTATTCTATTCTACAGAACCCTACCCAACCCTACCCTGTCATACTGAGTCTGTTCTTTTCTATTCTGTTGTATTCTATTCTCGTTTTCTATTTTCTCTATTCCACCCTATGCTACTCTACCTTTTCTATTCTGTTGTATTCTATTCTCGTTTTCTATTTTCTCTATTCCACCCTATGCTACTCTACCATACCCTACATTAAATTAACCTCCCCTGACCTATACCATTCTATTCTATTTTATTCTTTTTTGTCTGTTCCACCGTATGCTGCCCTACACTATGCTACCTCACCGTATCATACCCTACTATTTAGGGGTACTAAATAAGGGTACTAATTAAGGGTACTAGTTCGGCCAAGGGTACAACTTAAGGCAAGGGTACTAGTTTAGGCTACTAGTTAAGGTCAGGGTACTAGGTAAGGCAAAATTTCTAGTTGACTACTAGTTAAGGCAAGGGTACTAGTTAAGGCAAGAGTACTAGTTAAGACTACTAGTTAAGGCGAGGCTATTAGTTAAGATTCAGCTTGATTTGGCTCAAATCGCTTTAATTCAGCTCTTTTTGACTCGATTCAGCTCAGTTCAGCCTCAGTCAGCCCCATTCGGCTTGATTCGGCTCTTTTCTACTCTATATTTCTCTATTCGACTGCATTTGACTCCATTTTACTCCTTTCTACTCTATTCTGTTCTACCCTATCCTACTGTAATCGATGCTAATGGATTCGATTCGACGCGATTCGAAGCAATTCAATGCGATTCATCTCGTTTTGTTTCCATTAGGCTCAATTCAGCTAGAATTGGCTCTATTCAGCTATATCCTGCACTATTTGACTCTATTCGACTCAATTCTACTCTACTCTTCGCTGCTCTACCCTACTGTACTATATTCTATTTTTCTATTCTGTACTGTTCTATTCTATTCTACCCTCCCTGCCCCCCACCCTTCTCTAATCTATTTGATTCATTCGATGAGACGCATTTCCACGCGATTCGACGCGATTAGACTTGAATCAGCTCGATTCGCTTCAAATCGGCTCTATTTGGCTCCATTTCACTCCATTCGGCTATATTTGGCTCGAACTGCATCGATTCTGCTGGATTCTGCTCTATTAGGCCTTATTTGGCCCTATTCTGCCTATTCAACTCTTTCCTACTCTATTCATCTCTATCCGTTTCTATTCGACTGCATTCTATTCCATTCCACACTATTCTCCTCTATTCTATCCTACCCTTCCCTATCATAATCTATTCTAATTGATTCCATTTGATTTGGCCCGATTCGAAGCGATTTAATGTGATTCATCTCGTTTTGTCTCCATTCGGCTCAATTCGGCTATGTTCTGCACTATTTGACTCTATTCTACTCTACTGTATTCTATTCTGTTGTATTCTTTCTATTCTGTTCTGTTCTCTCCTTTTCTGTTGTACTCTATTCTATTCTACCCTATCCAACCCTACTGCACCTCACCCAAACCTACCCTACTTTCATCTATTTGACTCAATTCGATTCAGTTCAATGTGATTTGACAGAATTTGACGGGATTCCAAGAGATCCGAAGGCATTCGAAGGGATTCGAAGAGATTTGACCAGATTCTATGCAATTCGATATGATTCAGCAAAATTCTATGAGACTTGACGCAATTCAAAGTTATTTGACGTGATACGATGCGATTCGCTGTGATTCAACAACATTTGACGCGATATGAAGCGATTCGGCCTGGTTTGACGCAAAACGATGTGATTCGATGGTATTCGGCGACGGTGCGATTCTGCTTGATTCAGCTCGATTAGTTGCGATTCAGCACTATGCGGCTCTTTTCAGCTGTATTCAGCTCTATTCGTCTCTATTCGGCCTATTTGGCTCTATTCGACTGTATTCGACCCTACTCTTTTCCACTCTATTCTATTCTATTCCTTCTATTCTGTTCTAATCTCTTTTATTCTACTCTATTCTACCCTCCCCTCCCCTTCTCTAATCTATACATTTCTACTGGATTTGATGCTTTTAAAGTGATTCGACGCGATTAAGCTTGAATCGGCTCGATTTGGATCGGTTTGGCTCTATTCGGCTCAATTAGGCTCCATTCAGCTCGTTTTGGCTTGAATCGCTTCGATTCTGCTCGATTCGGCCTTATTTGGGCCTATTCTGCTCTATTCAACTCTTTTCTACTCTATTCGTCTCTACTTGACTCCATTCTACTCCATTCTATTCATTCCACACCATTGTATGCTATGCTACTCTATTCTGCTCTACCTTAACCTACACCACTCTAATTTACTCTAATCGATTCGACGCAATTCCTCTCATTTCGGCTCTATTATACTCTAGTCTACTCTATTGTACTGTAGTCTACTCTTCTCTATTCTATTGCATGATTTCTATTCTGTTCTATTTCTATTCTGCCTTGCCGTTCTGTGCTGTTCCCTGCCATGCCGTGCCCTGCCGTCCCGTCCCCTCTGCTCCCCTCCCCTGCTCTGCCCTGCCCTGATTTTCAGCGCGAATTGGCATGAATCAATGCAATTTTACCCAATTTGATGCCATTTGGCGCAATTCGACTTGATTCAACTAGATTCTATTCTATTTTTCTAATCTCTCTGTTCCACCCTTTGCTACCCTACCCTACCCTGCCCTAGTCTTTTCTTTTCTATTCTATTCTCTGTATTCCACCCTATGCTACCCCACCATATGCTACCCTAGCATGTGCTACACCTACCCTACCCTATCCTACCCTACCATACCCTACCCAATGAGTCAAGTCTACTAGTCAGGGCTAATTTCACTCAGCATAATGCCTTCCAGATTTGTCCATGTTATGAAATGTTTCACAGATTCATCACTGTTCATTATCAATGCATAATGTCCCATTGCATGACTATGCCATAATTTATTCATCCATTCATCTGTTGATGGGTACCTTAGTTGCTTCCATCTGTTTGCTATTGTAAACAGAGTTTCAGTGAACATGGGTATGCATATATCTGTTCGCGTAAAGGTTCTTATTTCTCTAGGATATATTCCAAGAAGTGGGATTGCTGGATCATATGGTATTTCTATTTCTAGCGTTTTTAAGGAAGTGCCAAATCAATTTCCAAAGTGGTTGTACCATTTTACTTTCCCACCAGAAGTGTATAAGTGTTCCAATATCTCCACAGCCTCTCCAACATTTACTGTTTTGTGTCTTTTGGATTAAACCACTATTGTTGGAGTGAGATGAAATCTCATTGTAGTTTTGATTTGCATTTCTCTAGTGACTAATGATCTTGAGCATTTCCTCATGTATCTGTTAGTTACCCTTCTTTAGTGAAGTTTCTGTTCATACCTTTTACCCATTTTTTAAATTAGGTTATTTGTCTTTTTGTAGTTGAGTTTCTGCAGTATCACGTAGATTTTAGAGATCAGGCACTGATCAGAAATTTCATAGCTAAAAACTTTTTCCCAGTCTGTAGGTAATCTTTTTACTCTTTTGATGACGTCTTTGAATGAGCATAGGTGTTTGATTTTTAGGAGCTCCCAGTTATCTAGTTTTTCATCTGCATTTTTAGTAATGTTTTGTATACTGTTTATGCCATGTATTAGGGGTCTTAACGTTGTCCTTTTTTTTCTTCCAGTGGGATGCAGACCCCAAATTCCCATAAAAAGACCAGATGTAACAGTCTGACTGAGACTAAAAGGACCCCAGTGGTCATGGCCCCCAGATCTTCTCTTGGCCCAGGACAGGAACCATTCCCAAAGCCAACTCTTCAGACAGGGATTGCACTGGACAATGGGATGGAGAGGGATGCTGAAGAGGAGTGAGCTTCTTGGATCTGGTGGACATCGGAGACTATGTTGGCATCTCCTGCCTGGAGGGGAGATGAGAGGGTGGAGAGGGTTAGAAGCTGGAGAAACAGACACAAAAAGAGAGAGTGGATGGAGGGAACACGCTGTCTCATTAGCAGGAGACAAATTGGCAGTAGGTAGCAAGGTGTATATAAGTTTTTGTATGAGAGACTGACTTGATTTGTAAACTTTCACTTAAAGAACAATAAAAATTAAAAAAAAGATTGAAAAAAAGTCTGTGAGTCATCATCAAGATACTCCATTCATCTCACCCTTTCAGGAGCAAGGAAGAATGAAGAAAACTAAAAATACAAGGGAAAGATTAGTCCAAAGAACTAATGGACCACATCTACCATGGCCTCCACCAGACTTAGTGCAGTAAAACTACTTGGTGCCTGGCTACCACCACTGGCTGCTCTGATAGGGATCACAATAGAGAGTTTTGGACACTCCTGAAGAAAAATGTAGAAAAATATTCTAACTCACAAAAAATACCAGACTTACTGGCCTGGCAGATTGCAGAAACCCCGAGTGTATGGCCCCCAGGCACCCATTTAGCTCAGTAAAGAAGTCACTCCTGAGGTTCACCCTTCACCCAAAGATTAGACAGACCCACAAAACAAAATGAGACTAAAGGGGCACAACAGCCAAGGGGCAAGGACTGGAAGGCAGGAGGCTGCAGGAAAGGCAGCAATAGGGATCCCAAGCTTGAGATGGGACAGTGTTGACATGTTGTGGTGTTGGTAACCAATGTCATAAAACAATATATGTATTAGCTGTTTAATGAGAAGCTAGATTGTTCTGTAAACCTTCATCTAAAGTACAATAAAAAACAAAGGTGGAAACAATCCAAGTGTCTATCAAAAGATATTGAATATGCAATATGTGACATAAAGATACGTGTGATATGTTGCAGCCATAAAGAGCGACGATGTTCTATTATTTGTAATAAATTGATGGACCTTGAATAGATTCTTCTGAGTGAAATAACTGAAATCCCAAGAACAACTACTGCATGATCCCACTTATATGAAAATCTACAGTAAGCAAAATACACTGTAGATTAAAGGCTAGGACGGTTGGAGGCAAAAAAGCATGGGGAGTAATTGTTAAAAACAAAATAACAGCAACAAAATGAATACTCCTAACCAAATGAAAAGGAACCTACGAAATATTGTATTTAAACTAGGTGATATTTTACTATACAAAGGCAGGCCAACCACCATTCTGCCAACAAAAGAGCACATAAAAACTATAAAACGGAGTCGTCATGTTGGAAATAACATACACAGCAGGCTGGTTAGGCTACAAGTAATCCATCTGTACTACAGAGAAGCAGTCACTGGATCATTCCAGAAAGAGGTGGCAGTATATTTTTGGGCAGTAGAATCCACTAAAAGGAAGGAGACTCAACATAAGGTGCAGCAATCCTTGGGTGGGTACAAGTGACGTAGGAGGCCTGTGTGGAGTCAACTGGGGTCCATAATGGTCACCTGATACCCTATGGTGTGTTTGTAGCTGCACATTAAAAAAATAATCATGGGGGAAAATAAAGAAGGTCAGGTCACCCTATCAGAAAAACAGAACGCTAACATGAGCTTCCCAGTGCCAGCAGCATCCTAATGGCTTCAGAAAAGAAAGGAGTCAGGAAAGTAAGAGTCATTTCTATTCACGGGTGGGCTTCCCCATGCTCTCTAGATCCACCCTCCCCACCCTCTCTCGGGGCCAGTGCTTCCCCCTGCCCTCCCTTGTCACTTATCTGACCCTAACCCTTGCTTTACTTCTTCCACTCCCACTGAACTGGCACCAAGCCTACCAGAGAAAGTGGAGATCAGCACCAAGAGATGAGACACACCACAGAAAGTGAATACATTCTCTCCTTGGGGTACTAAGGCCTCCTGTGACAGAAGAGACAAGGGGTGTGGCTGGGAAGCCCTACTACAAGAGGGATCTGGCATATTCTTCCAGATTGTTCAAGGAACACACACCCAGTTCCTCATGTCCCTTACCTGTCAGTTCCCCTGAGCCACCAGAGTGAGGCCCAGACCCACATACCTGCTCAGATTTCACTGAGACCTTCACCTGGATCTCAGGTCTCCCAGCACAGGAGCACATCAGAAGGTTCACACTGCCCACAGCCACGGTTGGAGAAATTCTGGCTGTGAAGGTCTGTATCTGGCTGTTTTTCAGCCAACTGAGGTCCCCTCAACTCAGGGTTCTTGGGGCCCTCTCTTCCCAGGCCCAGGTACTAACATTACATTTTCCTACCTCCTGGTTACTGGTGCTCTCTGACTCTAGAAAGGCTCCCCAGCTCTGAGGGGCAGCCTTTTGGTGGGACTCCCAAGCCAGGCTTGCCACAGGTGCACCTTTCTTACCAAAGTGACCTCTTTCATTTTTACAACTTTAAGGGGGTCTTTTGCAGCAGATCTGCCCAACACAACACGTCCTTTGATGTCCTGATTGCTGCTTCCTTGGTTACTGAATGTTGATTAAAGGGTCACGAAATCCTTGACAACTTCAAATATGTCTCTATTTCCTTTGTTAGTCCAGCGGGACAATTTTCATTTTCTTTATGTACAGGTGTGATTCACATTGAAGCTGTGATCTTTGAACTTCATCAGGTAGTTCTTAAAGTTTTCTTCATTTTCAGCATGCGAGTTTGTGTCGTCTTCATATCCCAGGTTGTAAATGACACTCCTGCAATCCTGATATCCCATTCTTCTTCATATACTCTGGCTTGTCAGATTATTTGTTAAACATAGAGATTGAAAAATTACGATGAAAGGATACAATATTGCTACACCTTTTTTCCAGGAACACATGGAAGGGCCGACATCCCCCAAATGTCCCACTCACAATCTCTGATAAAGTACCCCAATGATGTCTAAGTGTTCTTGCATTCTAATGACACACAGGCACATACACAGATACACACACACACTGACAAGTGTTGTAAATATTTATCAATTCACTCTCCACTGGGAATGCTGCAAGCCTTGATTTGTAAAGGATGGCAATTTACCTGATACAAATAATCCCACCACGGCCCATTTCAAGGTGCCAGCCTGATGTCATTTGTCCACAATTGGGCACATATATGCTCCATCTACTATCCCAAGTTAACAGGAACTGATTCCAGCATAACTGATCCACTTTCTTATGAGTATGTACACACTCCACCTGCACCATGAGAAGAACCCTTAACTCCCACCCCTAATATGTAAACCAAATATCGCTATATACTTTCAGAACACACAACTCACAACTCCTGAACAAACACATACAAATACTACCCATACCCTGAATATATATATATATATAAATACATACCACCTTTTACTGCCTAGAGTTTTACTGAAAATCTATGGTGGATATTCACAGCCATTCCTACAACTATATATGTGCTCTCCACACTTGCTGAACAGGCACATGTACAACCAAGAGTACCCATATATACTCAGTGACCACTGTACACACAGTCAAACTATCTATCACCACCAACGTCAAAATGCCACCCTAATACAGACCGACACAAAATTCCACATCTCTAAAACACATATAATACACAATTCCCAAAATGCATGCACAATTTATATAAACCCTCTCAGTTTCCAAATATACATACTTAACCTCCTACATCCTCCAGAATAAACACCCTAGAAAACCAATGAAACCAAATACAAACACAGCCACATACAGTCTATATTATAAATATATATAAATACACCACACAAACACAGAAAATGCACATACAAACGGTACCACCAAATTCTGCAAGAATTAGACCAGAATAGGCAGAAAGAGGAACTCTGACTGCTTTCATACAGACAAAACCCACATACACTCACCCAAAACTCAACCATGGGTGTACGCCCCACACATTCAGAGATGCAGATAAAACTCTAAAACACCACCAATCCTAGCACTCTAGCTATTATACACACACAACCTACACCCCTACATGCCCAGGTGTGCACAAATACCAGACGCCACACATATGCACACACACAGACACAAATATCCCTAATTCCTCAAAGTACACATGACCCAAAACACTATAGCACATCTCTAGAACATAGCCTCACTTTCCCAACATCCACATATGTCCAAACACACATAGACATACCCTAACATTCTCCAAAGAAATACAGGTAGAATACTCCAAGAATAATTCACGCATCCACTCATGACTTACACACACCAGTATATACTCCCCACGCACAATGAAATAGCTCTTACACATCCTATAGAAATACACTGAAATCCCATTCCAGGTCCCATATCTCACGTTTCTCAAAATCTCACGCATAACCATATCAACATGCCTCTAGTATATGTAAATACAATTCCCCACTCTCTGTGCAAATACAGAACCCCATCTTTTCGTCATATACACCCATCCTCGTTTCCCAGAAAATACCATACTCCCTACTGAAAAATATTACACATAGCCCTAGAAAATAGTCATCTAAACTGCCATGTCCCTTCATGAAACACACAAACTCATTACATATACAGCTGTCCTCATACCCCAATTATAGCCTAAAGTATCCAGGATACTAAACCTATGCTAAAATATGACCCTGTATCTTCCAGTACTAATGTAACCTCACAATGCCTGCCTATACATAATCCAACAATTCAAAATACTCAAACAGAAATCAATCCCCAATTTTCCAGAATACAGAATCATAGAAACCCCAGAATAAACATGGAAGGATGCATGTGCAACTCCAGAAAAGCACCCAAAGCAACACAACCATACGACATGCCCTGAGTACACACCAGTGACTCTCCCTCATTCCCCAAATATAGAAAAAGAACTGGTCCTACACCCAAACTAATATACACAGGTACACTCCCTCAAATGCCCCAAAGGAAAGCAGAGAAACCCATTCCAAACCTGCCATTATGTACACGCAAAGACCCAAAATTCATGGCAGAAGAGCCAGACCTAAAGTGTTCCCCTGAGCCACAATTTGTAAACAGCTCACCTCCAAGTCTTCGAGTGCACATGCTTATATCTCATGTCTTGCACACACCCACAAAAACACACTCATATTGAACCCCAAATATTCATGTAGACACCACCAATCCACACACTTAATACAAATACAAACTTCCCGAGAACCCATTCAACATATACACAACCTCCAAACTGTGAATTCATATAAACACATTTCTAACACAGCCCCTATAGGGGAGTAAAGCATAGTAGCAAAATTACTAAGGATGAGTTTGAGTAGCCTTTACCTTTGTTTGTAAGAGAATTGACAGGAGAAAGTGGAAGAGCAGTACGCTGTTGTCTGCAGGGTCTGAGGTCTTGCCCTCGACAGCCCAGACCAGCCACTAGACCTACCCTTAGGGACCCTGCCATTCCCTGCTCATGCCTGCGTGTCTCCCTGAAGAGGACCTTCCGCAACTGTTGCCTGAGGCCTTTAGAGTGCAGAAGTTCCTGTCCCAGGAGAGGATGCGCATGTGTGACCTCCTAAAGCAAGGCGGGAATGGGATCACCTGAGTCTTGCTGGTGCATTAGCTAAGTGCTAGGGCTGCTAACCAAAAGGTCACCAGTTTGAATCCACCAGCCATTACTTGGAAACCCTGTGGGGTCGTTCTACCCTGTCCTATAGGGTCGCTATGAGTTGCTATCGACTGTAAGGCAATTGGTTTATGGAGAGCAGTGCAGGAGCAGAATACAGAGCATCTGGGGCTCATTCTGAGGCTTCTTGGAAAGCAGGCTACACCTCCTCACCCGGAAGCTCCACGTTAGCCCTTCCGCCAAAGGAGCATGTTTGAAGCCACCACTCATGCTTTGTAAAAATTGTGGTCATTGCTGTTTTGTGCCATGGAGTCGATCCCCCCTCACAGAGACCCTATAGGGCAGAGTAGAACTGCCGATTGGCGTTTCCTAGGCTGTAATCTTTATGGGAGCAGATTCCCTGCTCTTTCTTCTCTAAAGCCAGAGCCTCAGTTGCTGGGTATTTGGTTAGCAGCCCAGCGCTTAACCTTGCACCATCAGGGCTCCTTACCTAAAGCATACCCTTTGCCATGTAGTCCATTCCGAGTTACAGCAATCCTATAGGACAGAGTAGAACTGACCCATAGGGTTTCCAAGGAGTGGACAATGGATTTGAACTGCCAAATTTGGGTTAGTAGTCAGGCTCTTAATCACTTGGCACCGCTTAAAATACAGTATCCTCGAATTGGGAATAGTGCTCTTACACATTTAGATACACTTTGGACCACATTCGTCTCTTCTTCTGAATGGACTTTCAAAAAATACTGTTTCTTTTTCCTATTCACTTTGAAAGTTCTTTTACACAACGGCACGGCCAAAGAATTTTAGACCTGGGAAACACTGTAAGATATGCTTTCTTCTGACTCCATTCTTAGGTTTTTCCTACTGTATTTATTGTCACACAGTATTTTTCATGCTGCATTTATTTAATACATAGACATTTCACAATAAATATTGATGTACCAAGGTTTTGTCTGAAATGTACTTGTTACCTTGACTAAGACAGTTGAGGGGCAGGTCCCAGAAAGTAGCCCCTGGCCTCGCCTAGGTCCTTGCTCCTCACAAGCTGAATGGCTTAAGATGCATCCTTAGCATATACAAGTCGGATAATAAAATTTATGGAACTTCTATTCTAAAATAAATATTTATGGAGTGAAAACAACTCCATTTACAATAGCATCTAAGAGAATAAAATATATAGGAATAAACGTACCCCGAGATGTAAAAGGCTTCTACAGTGAAATTATAAAATACAGCTGAAAGATACTAAAAAGGCCTAAATAGATGGAAAGACATTCTGTGTTCATGGATTGGAAGACTTAATATAATCAAGATGTCAGTACTACACAAAGTGATCTACAGAGAGAACAAAACCCTAATCAAAATTCCTACACCATTCATTACAGAAATGGAAAAAAAAATCCTCATTTTTCTATTTAAAGACAAGAGACCCCGGATGGTGAAAGCAATTTTGAAAAAGAATGAAGTAGCAGACCTCACATTTCCTGACTTCCAAACATATTACAAAACTACAGTAGATCAAAGCAGCCTGGTACTGGTTAAATGACAGACACACAGACCAAGGCAACAGAATTGAAAACCCAGAAATAAATCCAAACCTCTATGGTCAACTGATTTTCAGCAAGTGAGCCAAATCCATTTAAAGGAAAAAGAGTAGTCTCTTCAACAAATGGTGCTGGCTAAACTGGATTTCCCCAAGCAGATAAATAAAACAAGAACCATACCTCACACCATACACAAAAATTAAATCAATATGGATCAAAGACCTCGATTTAAGCCTAAAACCATACAGTTCTTGGAAGAAAATATAGGAGTAAACCTTTTTGGACCAAACTAATTTTCAATGATAGATTAGCAAACACAATAATGAATGCACAAGCATCAGATAATATGTAAGTGGGACCTCATAAAAAGTTAAATACTTATGCTCATCAAAAGACAATAAAAATAGAGAAGAGACAGCCTACAGGCTGGGAAAAATTATTTGGGAAGGATATAAGTGACTGGAGTCTAATATCTAAAATATATAGCAAACTTCTACAACTTAATAACAAAAAGACAAATAACCATATAAAAACTGGCCGAAGAACATGAAAAGACATTTCACCAAAGGGAATATTCAAATGGCCAACAGACACATGAGAAGATGCTCAACTTCATTAGCCATCAGGGAAATGCAAATCAAAACCACAATGAGATACCATTTCACTCCCACTAGGATGACTAAGATAAAAAAAAATAATAATAAAAAAATGGAAGATAACAAGTGTTGGAGGTGTCATGGGGAAATCTGAACCCCTCGTCCATTGCTGGTGAAAATGCAAAATGATACAGCCATTTTGCAAAACAGCCTACTGGTTCCTCAAAAAACTGGAAGTGGAGCTGCTATATGACCCAGCAATTCCACTGCAGGTATATGCCCTAGGAATCTGGTAGAAGTGACACAAACATAAGGATACGTTTTTCATCGCAGCACTATTCACAGTAGCAAAACGATGGAAGAACCTAAGTGCCCATCGATCGATTAATGGATAAGTAAACTGTCATACATTCGTACAAGGAAATACTACTCAGTAATCCAGGAGTTCCCGAAACACCTTGGAACATGAAGGAACGTGGAGGACATTACCTTGAGTGAAATAAGTCAGTCACAAAAAACAAATATTGTATGTTATTACTTTTTTGAAATGATATGAACAAATAAAAATATATAGAAAATAATGTTCATTAGTGTTACCAGAGATGGGGTGGGGGAAAATGAAAATTCACTCACTAGATAGTAAACACTTGTTATTTCTGGTGATGGAAAAAGTAACACCAAATGAGAGTGAAATGTATACAGCTTGATGAAGGCAAACCATGTCAGTAAAATGTACACAAGGAAAAAGAACTTGTTGGTGATAGCATGTAACACACAATTTTGAAAGATAAGCAAAAACAACCAAAAAATATATATGTGAGTATATATATATGCACATAGGCATATATGTGTATAAGTATATATAAGTATACATAAGTGTGTATATAGGTGTAAACATGCATGGATATTAATATATATAATAAATCACATAGAGGAAATAGTAATAAATATTTCTTAGATATAATCAAACACCTCACGGAATTGTTTTTCTGGATTTGAAGCGTTAGGACCAGGGTCTCGCGAAACATCTTCGTCCACTGGCATGACATAGTTCATAAAGTTATATTTTACCTCTTAGTTTGCTGAATAGTGTCTGGGATTTCAAAAGCTTGATAGCGGCCTTCTAAGTTACAACTATTGGTCTCTACTACTTGTCTGCAGCAAAACAGAATGTAGGAAGCCAAAGATTTAAAAAACTTGTCTACAAGACAAATAGTCTACAGAAACCACGGCCTCATCTGCCCTGAGACCAGAAAAACTAGCTAGTGCCCAGCTATCACTACCATTCCTTGTGATTAGGGCCACAATAGATGGATTATGACAGAATGGGAGAAAAATGTGAAACAAAATCTCAAATTCATTAAAAAAAAAAAACAAGTTTACTGGACTGGTTCAGATTTGAGGACTCCCCAAAATCACTGCCCTGAAATACTCTTCAAATTTTGAACTGATCAAACCCCTGAGGTCACCTTGTACCTGAATAACAGACTGGCTCCCAAAATAATGAACATCACCTGTAAACACTGTGCTCCTTAAAAATCACCTATATGGGACCAGACGGTCAACAATTTAAACAAAGATGAGAATGTCAGAGTCAGGGAAACGAGATTATAGGAAACAGAAAAACCAGAATGTAAATAAGGACAATGTTCAAGAATTGTGAAGAATGTAACCAATGTCACCGAACAAATTGTGGAGAAATTGTTGAATGGGAACCTAAAACACAGTAAAATATTATTTTTTAAAAAGTAACACACGAGGCGGAGCCAAGATGGTGGACTAGGCAGACGCTACCTCGGATCCCTCTTACAACAAAGACACGGAAAAACAAGTGAATCGATCACATACATAACAATCTACGAACCCTGAACAACAAACACAGATTTAGAGACAGAGAACGAACTAATACGGGGAAGCAGCGATTGTTTCCAGAGCCTGGAGCCAGCGTACCAGTCAGGTACGGCACAAGCACAGAGAGCAGCTCCACCCCCCTGAACTAACCCCGGGAGGGGGACCAGCCGGTTCCACGGGCGGCGTGGGATGCAGCCGGTAGGAGAAGTCCCCGGGAGGCAGTGACTGGTCTTGGAGCAGAAAGAGCAGCGTCCGAGCCGGGGAACCGTCCCGCAGGGATTTGGACTGGACGCAGGTATGGCATAAACACGGAGAGTTGCTCCACCCCCCTGAACTAACCCCGGGAAGGGGACCAGCCGGGTCGCGCGGGCGGCGTGGGACGCAGCCGGTAGAAGAAGTCCCTGGGAGGCAGCGACTGGTATTGGAGCAGGGAGAACAGCGTCCCAGCCGGAACACTCGGTCACGGCACAAGCACGGGGACCTGCTCCACCCATCTGAACTAACCCCGGGAGGAGGCCCAACTGGTTCTCGGAGGTGGCACGACCGCGTGGCTGGAGGGACGAGAAGTCCCCGGGAGGCAGCGACTGATTTTGGAGTCGAGAGTGCACCGTCCCAGTAGGGGAGCCTTGACGCTGGGCGTGAGGCTGGAAGCGGAGGATCTGACCGTGACTCCAGCGGGCCAGACCCCCCGGGGGCGATCTCCACACAGCCAGCACACATAGGCGACGTGCCCCGCGGGAGTCTCAGATATAATAGTCATTCCAAGCAAGACAAGCAACTCTGGCTATATTCTGAGGTGCTACTCTCCTATCTCTCTGTTCCCTCCCCCACCCTCCCCAGGCGGCTTCATTAACATCTGAATAGCCTGAGCCAGAGGGAGAACTCTGATAGGGATCTGACTGCATTTTTTTTAGCGGATTTTCTGGAAAAACTAGTTTCCCAGTGATGGCTCGGAGACAACAATCCATATCAAACCACTTAAAGAAGCAGACCATGACAGCTTCTCCAACCCCCCAAACAAAAGAATCAAAATCTTTCCCAAATGAAGACACAATCTTGGAATTATCAGATACAGAATATAAAAAACTAATTTACAGAATGCTTAATGATATCACAAATGAAATTAGGATAACTGCAGAAAAAGCCAAGGAACACACTGATAAAACTGTTGAAGAACTCAAAAAGATTATTCAAGAACACAGTGGAAAAATTAATAAGTTGCAAGAATCCATAGAGAGACAACATGTAGAAATCCAAAAGATTAACAATAAAATAACAGAATTAGACAACGCACTAGGAACTCAGAGGAGCAGACTCGAGCAATTAGAATGCAGACTGGGACATCTGGAGGACCAGGGACTCGACACCAACATAGCTGAAAAAAAATCAGATAAAAGAATTTAAAAAAATGAAGAAACCCTAAGGATTATGTGGGACTCTATCAAGAAAGATAACCTGCGGGTGATTGGAGTCCCAGAACAGGGAGGGGGGACAGAAAACACAGAGAAAATAGTTGAAGAACTCCTGACAGAAAACTTCCCTGACATTATGAAAGATGAAAGGATATCTATCCAAGATGCTCATCGAACCCCATTTAAGATTGATCCAAAAAGAAAAACACCAAGACATATTATCATCAAACTCACCAAAACCAAAGATAAACAGAAAATTTTAAAAGCAGCCAGGGAGAAAAGAAAGGTTTCCTTCAAGGGAGAATCAGTAAGAATATGTTCTGACTACTCAGCAGAAACCATGCAGGCAAGAAGGGAATGGGACCACATATACAGAACACTGAAGGAGAAAAACTGCCAGCCAAGGATCATATATCCAGCAAAACTCTCTCTGAAATATGAAGGCGAAATTAAGATATTTACAGACAAACACAAGTTTAGAGAATTTGCAAAAAACAAACCAAAGCTACAAGAAATACTAAAGGATATTGTTTGGTCAGAGAACCAATAATATCAGATATCAGCACAACACAAGGTCACAAAACAGAACGTCCTGATAGCAACTCAAATAGGGAAATCACAAAAACAAATTAAGATTAATTTAAAAAAAATACACATAACAGGGAATCATGGAAGTCAATAAGTAAAAGATCACAATAATCAAAAAGAGGGACTAAATACAGGAGGCATTGAACTGCCATATGGAGAGTGATACAAGGCGATATAGAACAATACAAGTTAGGTTTTTACTTAGAAAAATAGGGGTAAATAATAAGGTAACCACAAAAAGGTATAACAACTCTATAACTCAAGATAAAAACCAAGAAAAACGTAACGACTCAACTAACATAAAGTCAAGCACTATGAAAATGAGGATCTCACAATTTACTAAGAAAAACGCCTCAGCACAAAAAAGTATGTGGAAAAATGAAATTGTCAACAACACACATAAAAAGGCATCAAAATGACAGCACTAAAAACTTATTTATCTATAATTAACCTGAATGTAAATGGACTAAATGCACCAATAAAGAGACAGAGAGTCACAGACTGGATAAAGAAACACGATCCATCTATATGCTGCTCTACAAGAGACACACCTTAGACTTAGAGACACAAACAAACTAAAACTCAAAGGATGGAAAAAAGTATATCAAGCAAACAATAAGCAAAAAAGAAGAGGAGTAGCAATATTAATTTCTGACAAAATAGACTTTAGACTTAAATCCACCACAAAGGATAAAGAAGGACACTATATAATGATAAAAGGGACAATTAATCAGGAAGACATAACCATATTAAATATTTATGCACCCAATGACAGGGCTGCAAGATACATAAATCAAATTTTAACAGAATTGAAAACCGAGATAGATACCTCCACAATTATAGTAGGAGAATTCAACACACCACTTTCGGAGAAGGACAGGACATCCAGCAAGAAGCTCAACAGAGACACGGAAGATCTAATTACAACAATCAGCCAACTTGACCTCATTGACTTATACAGAACTCTCCACCCAACTGCTGCAAAATATACTTTTTTTTCTAGCGCACATGGAACATTCTCTAGAATAGACCACATATTAGGTCATAAAACAAACCTTTGCAGAGTCCAAAACATCGAAATATTACAAAGCATCTTCTCAGACCACAAGGCAATAAAACTAGAGATCAATAACAGAAAAACTAGGGAAAAGAAATCAAATACTTGGAAAATGAACAACACCCTTCTGAAAAAAGGCTGGGTTATAGAAGACATTAAGGAGGGAATAAGGAAATTCATAGAAAGCAACGAGAATGAAAATACTTCCTATCAAAACCTCTGGGACACAGCAAAAGCAGTGCTCTGAGGCCAATTTATATCAATAAATGCACACATACAAAAAGAAGAAAGAGCCAAAAGCAGAGAACTGTCCCTATAACTTGAACAAATAGAAACTGAGCAACAAAAGAATCCATCAGGCACCAGAAGAAAACAAGTAATAAAAATTAGAGCTGAACTAAATGAATTAGAGAACAGAAAAACAATTGAAAGAATTAACAAAGCCAAAAGCTGGTTCTTTGAAAAAATTAACAAAATTGATAAACCATTGGCTAGACTGACTAAAGAAATACAGGAAAGGAAACAAATAACCCGAATAAGAAATGAGAAGGACCACATCACAACAGAACCAAATGAAATTAAAAGAATCATTTCAGATTATTATGAATTATTGTACTCTAACAAATTTGAAAACCTAGAAGAAATGGATGAATTCCTGGAAAAACACTACCTACCTAAACTAACACATTCAGAAGTAGAACAACTAAATAGACCCATAACAAAAAAAGAGATTGAAACGGTAATCCAAAAACTCCCAACAAAAAAAAAAGCCCTGGCCCGGACGGCTTCACTGCAGAGTTCTACCAAACTTTCAGAGAAGAGTTAACATCACTACTACTAAAGGTATTCCAAAGCATAGAAAATGACGGAGTACTACCCAACTCATTCTATGAAGCCACCATCTCCCTGATACCAAAACCAGGTAAAGACATTACAAAAAAAGAAAATTATAGACCTATATCCCTCATGAACATTGATGCAAAAATCCTCAACAAAATTCTAGCCAATAGAATCCAACAACACATCAAAAAAATAATTCACCCTGATCAAGTGGGATTTATACCAGGTATGCAAGGCTGGTTTAATATCAGAAAAACCATTAATGTAATCCATCACATAAATAAAACAAAAGACAAAAACCACATGATCTTATCAATTGATGCAGAAAAGGCATTTGACAAAGTCCAACACCCATTCATGATAAAAACTCTTACCAAAATAGGAATTGAAGGAAAATTCCTCAACATAATAAAGGGCATCTATGCAAAGCCAACAGCCAATATCACTCTAAATGGAGAGAACCTGAAAGCATTTCCCTTGAGAACGGGAACCAGACAGGGATGCCCTTTATCACTGCTCTTATTCAACATCATGCTAGAAGTCCTAGCCAGGGCAATTAGGCTAGACAAAGAAATAAAAGGTATCCGGATTGGCAAGGAAGAAGTAAAGTTATCACTATTTGCAGATGACATGATTATATACACAGAAAACCGTAAGGAATCCTCCAGAAAACTACTGAAACTAATAGAAGAGTTTGGCAGAGTCTCAGGTTATAAAATAAACATACAAAAATCACTTGGATTCCTCTACATCAACAAAAAGAACACCGAAGAGGAAATAACCAAATCAATACCATTCACAGTAGCCCCCAAGAAGATAAGATACTTAGGAATAAATCTTACCAAGGATGTAAAAGACCTATATAAAGAAAACTACAAAGCTCTACTACAAGAAATTCAAAAGGACATACTTAAGTGGAAAAACATACCCTGCTCATGGATAGGAAGACTTAACATAGTAAAAATGTCTATTCTACCAAAAGCCATCTATACATTTAACGCACTTCCCATCCAAATTCCAATGTCATATTTTAAGGGGATAGAGAAACAAATCACCAATTTCATATGGAAGGGAAAGAACCCCCGGATAAGCAAAGCACTACTGAAAAATAAGAAGAAAGTGGGAGACCTCACCTTACCTGACTTCAGAACCTATTATACAGCCACAGTAGTCAAAACAGCCTGGTATTGGTACAACAACAGACACATAGACCAATGGAACAGAATTGAGAACCCAGACATAGATCCATCCACGTATGAGCAGCTGATATTTGACAAAGGACCAGTGTCAATTAACTGGGGAAAAGATAGCCTTTTTAACAAATGGTGCTGGCATAACTGGATATTCCTTTGCAAAAAAATGAAACAGGACCCATACCTCACACCATGCACAAAAACTAACTCCAAGTGGATCAAAGACCTAAACATAAAGACTAAAACGATAAAGATCATGGAAGAAAAAATTGGGACAACCCTAGGAGCCCTAATACAAGGTATAAACAGAATACAAAACATTACCAAAAATGATGAAGAGAAACCCGATAACTGGGAGCTCCTAAAAATCAAACACCTATGCTCATCTAAAGACTTCTCCAAAAGAGTAAAAAGACCACCTACAGACTGGGAAAGAATTTTCAGCTATGACATCTCCGACCAGCGCCTGATCTCTAAAATCTACATGATTCTGTCAAAACTCAACCACAAAAAGACAAACAACCCAATCAAGAAGTGGGCAAAGGATATGAACACACATTTCACTACAGAAGATATTCAGGCAGCCAACAGATACATGAGAAAATGCTCTCGATCATTAGCCATTAGAGAAATGCAAATTAAAACTACGATGAGATTCCATCTCACACCAGCAAGGCTGGCATTAATCCAAAAAACACAAAATAATAAATGTTGGAGAGGCTGCGGAGAGATTGGAACTCTCATATACTGCTGGTGGGAATGTGAAATGGTACAACCACTTTGGAAATCTATCTGGCGTTATCTTAAACAGTTAGAAATAGAACTACCATACAACCCAGAAATCCCACTCCTAGGAATATACCCTAGAGATACAAGAGCCTTCATACAAACAGATACATGCACACCCATGTTTATTGCAGCTCTGTTTACAATAGCAAAAAGTTGGAAGCAACCAAGGTGTCCATCAACGGATGAATGGGTAAATAAATTGTGGTATATTCACACAATGGAATACTACGCATCGATAAAGAACAGTGACGAATCTCTGAAACATTTCATAACATGGAGGAACCTGGAAGGCATTATGCTGAGCGAAATGAGTCAGAGGCAAAAGGACAAATATTGTATAAGACCACTATTATAAGATCTTGAGAAACAGTAAACCTGAGAAGAACACATACTTTTGTGGTTATGAGGGGGGGAGGGAGGGAGGGAGGGTGGGACAGGGTTTTTTATTGATTAATCAGTAGATAAGAACTGCTTTAGGTGAAGGGAAAGACAATACTCAATACATGGAAGGTCAGCTCAATTGGACTGGACCAAAAGCAAAGAAGTTTCCGGGATAAAATGAATGCTTCAAAGGTCAGCGGAGCAACTGCGGGGGTCTGGGGAACATGGTTTGCGGGGACTTCTAAGTCAATTGGCAAAATAATTCTATTATGAAATCATTCTGCATCCCACTTTGAAATGTGGCGTCTGGGGTCTTAAATGCTAACAAGCGGCCATCTAAGATGCAGCAATTGGTCTCAACCCACCTGGAGCAAAGGAAAATGAAGAACACCAAGGCCACACGACAACTAAGAGCCCAAGAGACAGAAAGGGCCACATGAACCAGAGACCTACATCATCCTGAGACCAGAAGAACTAGTTGGTGCCCGGCCACAATCGATGACTGCCCTGACAGGGAGCACAGCAGAGGACCCCTGAGGGAGCAGGAGATCAGTGGGATGCAGACCCCAAATTCTCATAAAAAGACCAAACTTAATGGTCTGACTGAGACTGGAGGAATCCCGGCGGCCATGCTCCCCAGACCTTCAGTTGACACAGGACAGGAACCATCCCCGAAGACAACTCATCAGAAATGAAAGGGACTGGTCAGCGAGTGGGAGAGAGATGCTGATGAAGAGTGAGCTAATTATATCAGGTGGACACTTGAGATTGTGTTGGCAACTCTTGTCTGGAGGGGGAATGGGAGGATAGAGAGAGAGGGAAGCTGGCAAAATTGTCAAGAAAGGAGAGACTGAAAGGACTGACTCAAGAGGGGGAGAGCAAGTGGGAGTAGGGAGTGAGATGTATGTAAACTTATATGTGACAGACTGGATTTGTAAACGTTCACTTGAAGCTTAATAAAAGTTATTTAAAAAAAAAAAGTAACACGCTTAGAACAGACGGCGGTGGTGCTTGCACAACATGATGAACACAGTGTCACTGAATTGCGCATGTGAAGAAGGTGGGAATCACACGTGTGTTGTTACATATATATTGACCACAATAAAAAGAAAATTTAAAATATTTATGGAATCAAATAAAGCTCCAGGATTCGTTATACTTTCTGATATATAAGACCTAAGCAAATACACTCCCATTTAAGAAATGCACGCTTAGTCCAAATCCAAAGATTGCTGCTTAAGAGGCCGTTCCTAAAATGAGAAATAAACTCGATTGACATGTGAACCCTCTCAAGCTTGCTCTTTGTAAAACCCCTGATTCCAGACTTAACCTCCCAGCCTTCCTACCAGACAGGGCAGACAGCTGTGCTGCCTCTAAAAAGGAAGAAATCCGTCACCCAAGGGTCAGTTTTGCCTCAGGCAGCCCTGCTGTTCATTCAAACATCCTAGGCTGCCTTGCAATAAGAAATGTTTGATTTTCACATCACCTGCCTTTGGCACTTCCTACTACATTGTATTTGCATTTTTACATGCACTATATCATTCTCTCAGTGTCCCCTGGCTCTACAAATCTTCTAGGAATGAATGTAAGAGATCTCCTAAGGAAAAGGTCCTCAATATATGTACTTCAGTTTACTTTTTCTTCTGTGTTGTGATTAGGAATACATGGCAGCCCGTGTTATTTCCTTAATGCCTACACACTAGGTAATGTGAAAACAACATTTGGTTGCCAAGACAAAGGTGCCGGGAGAAGAGCTGTCACTGAAGAAGCTATCTGGAACTGTCTGACTTTTGAAATAATTATGTACAATTATTGAATTACATTCATTGTCAGAAATACAAACTTAAACACAAATATAAAATAAAATAACCTGAGAAGCAACAAGAACCTACTTTTGGTCATGGAACTAGAGGCTGCTGGCCTTCCTTTGAGGCCGTGGAGCTTATCCGGAAAGAGGATCATGAGTAAGGCTGGTCATGCTGGAGCTCCCAGAGCTTTCAGTAGTGGACAGGAATTTTGGGACACAAGGACTGCTTCCTAAACAATGATGCATACTGTTGTAGGTGAAAACATCACAAAGTTTAGTGAGAGCAAAAAGAAAGTTTTTTTTCGGCATACATTCAAAGAGGCAAAAATTGAAAAGCAGCCAAGCATGCTGGCAGAGCCATGTCTGCCCAAGTCCAAGGAAATATTACAGAATAAGCAAGAATGGGAAAATGGACAAGCATGCTGCCACAGCCATGCCTATCTGAGTCCAAAGAACATTACGAAGTCATCTGTATATATTAACACTACCACATGGGCAAAACCATTGAAAGCTTCACCTGTTCACAGGTTGGCTAGAAATTGTGATCCTACATTGCGAACTGTCCCTCTCAACAATCATTGGCACAGGTTTCAGTATTGACAGTCAGGCAGGTCTTCAATGGTCCAACAAATTTCTATCCACTAAATGTTAATAGAAAAAGATAAGAGTGGAAAGTCTTTTCTGTCCTGGCTTTTCCAAAAGGCTCCCTAAAAGATATTTTCCAAGATTATCTTAGCTATTGTCTTCATGCCTCGGGGCACACTTGATGTGTCCCTGCGAGTCCTTGCAAGCCCTTGTGAGCCCAGCTTCAGCTGGGTCACCTTTTCTGTACTCAAGGAGAGGGAATAATGACTCCAATATTATTTCCTAAATCAATACACGCACTGTGTGCATACACACTCGAAACACAATGGAACTTCTGAGACAATCCTAATTTCAAACACTGAGTTTCCTTGTTGTCATATGTACCCCAGCCTTCATTAGACAACGTTTCCCAAATTTTGTTCATGAAGTATTGGTGCCCTTGTAATAATGCAAGAACCTACCACCTTGAGTAAGGAGCAGGGTGAGTTTAGGGGCACAAAAGTAGATACGTTGATAAGAAGTCTAGAGTACAGCCTTTGTGCTGTCGATAAGAGAAAGAACCCACAAATGGCCCTAAGAGGTTCATACCAGTTGTGTTGGCAATGTAATTTGAAGGAAACAGACGGTAGTGTTTTTGTTTTGTTTTGTAGCATTTTGCCTGTCAGGTCCCCTTCAGGAATGTCTCCTCATCCCAACATGCCCTCCGCCCCTCCCCCACCGTAGAATGTCTTGAGTCCTACATTCTACTCCTGTCTAGATTGAAACTTCTCCCTCCTTTCCTTGGATCTCTGAACATCTGTTGGAGCCAGATCATACTGAGTCCAGGATGTGGCGACTTCACATGCTGAAGCTTGCCAGACAGCTGTGGTCAGTGACCAAGCCTGTGGAGATGACTTCAGCAGGAGGTAAGTTGGTGGGGAGGTAGTGTGTTGTGTTATCAGACCCCTGCCACCCCCTCAACCTTTGGAAATTCAAATTTGACACTTCCCTTGGGGACAAGCTCTCTGAGCAGAAGTAAGGAGTAAACTCTTGATATCACCAAGGACATCCCACCAGGGGAGAATGAAGAGGCAGATGGGAAAAATGAAACAGGATGTTGGCAAAAAAGGAAAGGGGTTTTATACCGTGCATCATGAAAAGAAACACTAGGTAGCAGATGGGGAAACCACTCTTTTGAAGGCTCAGTCCTTCAAGAAATTCTGGAGGATGTCTTTCACTTTAGAAGGTCCGTTCCCTGCTATTGAGCTTGCTGGGGGCATTTCAGACAGAGTGGATGTCAACCCTGTTCCATGTGTTGGAAAGAGCATATGAGGATGGCAGGGTGTCTGTCAGGAATTCCTGAGACAGGCTCTGAGAGTCAGTGACACCTTGGGTCTCTTACTTCTGGGTACTCAGAGGCCTGGGGGTCTGGTTGAACTGCTCACAAGTTCTCTACTGGGAAACTTCTCAACTGGAGGGAAGGAACATAAAATTCACTGCAGGGACTTTTCCAATATTTACCATTTCCTCGTTCCATACTGCCACTCATCACTTGAGATTCATTGCGCTGATTCCCAGTGACCAGGCAGGGAATTCGGATGACCTAACACCTGGTTGCCTTTCCTCCACCTCCATTTGCACTTTTCCTTTGTCACAACAGCAACTCCAGTGCTGGAACCGAATATGACCATGAATCCTGGTGCCTCCACGTCTCCTTTCACTGCACTGCCCTTTCCCCAGCCCACTCTCGCACCCCCACACCAAACACCCTGGGAGCAGGACCCACTAACCATTACGACTTTATCATGCTCTCACCCTGAACTGCATGTCACTGTTCCAGTGTTCCTATTCCCTGTTGACTGTGCTTTTCTAAAGGCAGAAAGAGTGTCCTTGTCTTCACTTGGACTAGGACATTAACACAAAACAACAATAATATTTGTATCTGCTATCATTTGCTGAATATTTCATGCGAGATTTTTCTCAGTGATTGTTAAAGATACAGTTAAATGTCAAAATTATCTCATGATTTAGAGACCATTCCCGTTGTACATATGGGGAACAACTCATCCAAGGTCACGAGTCAGTAAGAGGAACCCAGGTTGGTTCCAAAAGAAAAAAAAGCCAGTGTTGTTAGGTTAATTCTGACTCATGGTGATCCCAAGCATTTCACAACAGTGTTCCATGGGGTATTTAGTGATTGAGTTTCTTAAGGAGATCACCAGGCATTTGTTTCAGGAAGCCTCTGTGTAGGCTCAAACTACCAACCTTTCGATCACTAGCCGGATCCTTATTCCTTTGTGCCGGGGACTTCCCATGGTTTCAAATTGTATAGTCTTTTACTGTTACAACTAAGGCATTGATGCAGTTAAAAAAAAAAAAAAAATTCTTTCCGTTACAATTAATCTCCTCTGAAGTGTAATTTGCATGCAATGGAACTTGCCCATTTCAATTTATAATTTAAATACCATCGTGTAACCATCATCCAACCAACATTTAGAGCATGGATTCTGCATCACCTCACTGTTGTCTTTCAGGTACTTAGTGAGGAATAGCTTTAGGCTCTGCTGATTTTGGCAGTCACCATTCGGAGGCCACAAGGTAGAGCTGGTGAGAAGCCCCTGAGGACTTCTTATATTTTTGAACAGGAAGAGGATTGACATCTGTCTCTGTGATGAGACCTCTTTACCCATGGTCTCATTAAATGGCTGTGTGGGGAGTTCTTATTATAAAAAGACACTTCCACACTATTGATGAGCACCGTGATGTTGGGAAAGTAGCTTCATTCAGAGAACATGCTGGCCCTGCCCATCTCCCAAAACTGTGATGCTATGGACTCTGCTACCTTGACCCTCCTTGTGCCCTTGATGGCAGCCAGGGCACAGCCAAGCATGCTTCACTTTTCTCCATCATAGAAGGACTTGATTCTTCAGGGTACATTCTCTCTCCAACCCATGACATAGATCTCACAAAAATGAGCCCCAGATCTCCCAGCTCTGTTCATCACCAGCCCTTCTGGCAATCTCCTTCATGCAATCCTGATGTGGAATTTTCAGTCCTGGGTCAAGATGCTGAGAATCTCCTATTACTCTCTCCTAATTCCCAGAATTCATGTCTTACCACTTACAAATTCAGTAAAACAGAGAAAAACAAACATGCAAGAACTCAAGAATATCTACCAAGTCTGTATAACATAAATATTGCAAACACACAGGGCTCTGAATATACAAAACAATTTTAGAAAAGAAGAAGAAAGTATGGGGCTCACACTTCAAGATTTAAAGTATCACTACAAACACACAGTAAACAAAACAGTTTTGTACTGGCATTAGGATAGACATAGAGACTAAAGGAATAGGGTGCCCAGAAATGAATTCATACATCTTTGCCGAATTTGTTTCAACAATGATGCAAGCCCATTCCATGGGAAAAGAATAGTCCCTTCAACAAATGATGCTGGGACAACTGGATCTCCACATGGAAAAGTATGAAGTTGGACACATACTCTACATCAAATACAAAAATTAGCTCTAAAAGGATCAATGACCTGAATATGAGAGCTAAAACCATAAAACTCTTAGAAGTATAACCCAGGGTTATATTTTAGGATTTTTTTCCCACATCTTCTTAGATATGACGCAGGAAACAATAGATAAATTTCTCTTGGTGAATATTTAAATCTTTTGTGCATCAATGAGCATTATCGAGAAAATGGAAAGTGAAGACAACTACTGATTGTGAGAATGTGCTCGGAATCTCTACTCTGCTTAAGGGTTTCATATCCTGATATATAGACTGCCTAGAGCTAAATACAAAAACACCAACAACCCATCTTAAAAAATGGACAAAAGACTTTAAGGCATTATTCCAAAGAAAATATACAAATCGCCAGTAAGCACATGAAAAGATGTTCAATATTATCAGTCAGTGGGGAAATGCAAATCAAAATGACAGAGAGGTATCATTCCTTATCACATCGATGGATGTTGCCAGAATAAAAACGAACAAACAAGGAAAAAAAAAAAAAAGATTTGGTGAGGATGTGGACAAACGGGGAGTGCATTGCTACTGGGGATATGATGTGCTGCAGCCACTGTAAAATACACTTTGGTGGCTCCTCAAATAATTTAACACAGAATTACCATATGCCTTGTAATTCCACTCCTAGGCATGTACACAAATGAACTGAAAGTAAGAACAGGTACTTGGACACTCACGTTCATTGTAGCATTATTCACTGAATGAAAAAGGTGGAAACAACCCAAGTGTCCATCAAAAGATGATTGGATAAGCAAAACATGACAAATACATACATGCAATATTATGCAGCCACAAGAGCAGTGGAGTTCTGTTACTTGCAATAAATGGATGAACCTTGAAAACATTGTTATGCATGAAGTAACTGAAATCCCAAGAACAATTATTGCGTGATCCTACTTACATGAAAATCTACAACACGCAAAGATAGAGAGCAGATTAATGGTTCGGAGAACTGAAGGCACAAAGCATAGGGAGTCATTGCTGAAAACAAAGCAACAAGAAAAAGAATATTCAAAACCAAAGGAAAAGAAACCTATGAAACCTAGCATGAATTATTAAATATTGTATTTAATATAAAATTTGTTTCAACAATGATGCAAGCCCATTCCATGGGCAAAGAATAGTCCCTTCAACAAATGATGCTGGGACAACTGGATCTCCACATTTTATATTGTAAAATATGTGGTATTTTACAATATAAAAGAAGGCCGATCACCACTCTGCCAAAAAAAGAGTACGTAATTACTACAAAGTACGGTCATCATGTTGGGAATAATGCTACACTGAACATATAAAGCAGACTGGCCAGGCTACAAGGGATCCATTTGTAGTACAGAGAAGAAGTTACTTGATCATTCCAGAAAGAGGTGTCAGTACACTTTTACGCAGTAGAATCCACCAAAAGGAAAGAGAGTCGCCATAAGGTGCAGAAGTCCTTGAGTGGGTACAAGTGAGGTAGGAGGCCTATGTGCAGTCAACTGGGGTCCATCATGGTCACATGACACCCTCTGGTGTTGTTTGATGTTGCACACGACATGGGGGAAAATAAAGAAGGTCAGATCACCCTATCAGAGGAAGAGGACGCTGAGATGAAACCTGCAGGATTGGTTTTCTGGATTTTAAGTTATTAGGACCAGAGTCTCATAGAACATCTTGGCATGATATAGTTCATACAGTTATGTTTTATATCCTCATTTGCTGAGTAGTGTTTGTGGTTTTAAAAGCTTGTGAGTGGCCTTCCATGATACAACTGTTGTTCTCTATTCATCTGCAGCAAAAGGCAATGTAGAAAACCAAAGACTCAAAGGAGAAACTTGCCTACAAGACAAAGTCTAAACAAACCTCGAGCTAATCTACCCTGAGGCCAGAAGAACTCGATGGTGCCAGATACCACTACCATCCCTTGTGATCAGGGCCACAATAGATGGATTCTGACAGCATGGGAGATAAATGTGGCACAGAATTTCAACTCATTTAAAAAAATTGGGGGGGGTACCAAGATGGCTGACTGCGCGGAAGCTCCAGCTGACCCCTCTTGCAACAAAGATTCAGAAAAACAAGTGAAGCAATCACATACATGGCAATCTAGGAACGCTGACCATCAAACTGAGAACTAGGGAATTGACCTGAGTAATAGGGAAGTGAGAATCCACGTACCGAAGGAGGGTGCAGTCCCGGAGTCAGGTGAGCTGCTCCCCAGCCCCGAGGCCTCAGGGGAATGAGAAACCGCTCGCTGAAGAAGCGACCAGTTCCAGAGCCAGGCAAGCCACGTCCCAGACCTGAACCCTTGCGGAGTCTTGGAAGCAGAGCTATGGAGATGATCATGGCTTCCTGAGACAAGGCAAACAGGGATGCAGTGCTAACCCCCTGGGCAATCTCCACAGGGACCTAGCCCATGCACACGGGCTACACACTCCTCCGGAATCTCAGATAAAACAGTCCTCACCACACAAGAGAAGTGAGTTTATCTAATTTACTACCTCCGATCTATCTGATCCCTCCCCTCCCTGCCCCAGCCGGCTTCATTAACATTGGAATTCCCTGGGCCAGAGATTGAAGTGCTTTGCAGGTTTTTTTTTTTCTTTTCTAACCCATTCTCCTGGCCTGGAAAAGCAGCAACTAACAATCAGATGAAAAATCCTTTCCTAATTTCTCTAAACTGGAATAGCATTACAGAACAAGCGCCATTCAGGCATAAGAGATCCACAGTCTTTGGCTTTCACCCCTACCTGGAACCAGGTGGCTATTTTAATGCAAAGGCAATTCTTTTAGAGATCAGCTGTAATTGTTGTAGCTGAGCAGTGGGAAGGCAAGTTTTGGACCACTCCACCTATTAAACAGAGACCTCACTGATCTGTAGCATGGAACTGAGGGCTGAGGCTCCATCCACACCACCTAACCACCTGCTAAAGGGGTCAGAGGATAGCAATGCCTACCAATTTTTAGAGGTACAAGCATTGGGTGCCTAAGGTACAGCTGCAGAGCCCACCCACCAGACCACTCTAGAGAACATAGATGCTCTTTCCTCACTGGCACTTGGGGGAAGGCTGTCCACACCCTGCCCTTCTCAGAGTGTGACCCCCTGCCATTACAAGAAACCAGTACATACACCCATCACCACTACTCCTCTAAGTTAGTAGCAGAGAGCCTACACCACACACTAGCTGACCCACTATCAGAACACCTGAGCTGATTCTATTCAAGCATAGTGAATGGACACATCGGCTCATATACTGGGTAACAGCTCAAACCAGCTGGTAACAGGAATAAGCAATTCAAAAGCTCCAACAATTAAGTTAGCTCATTCTAGTAGTCCATCTGGGTGTATTGAAACAAAACAAAAGAAAACAAGAAGATAAGACTCAGCAAGCAAATATAAAATAAATCATTACAATAACTCATAGATGGCTTGGAGACAGCAGTCGATATCAAATCACATAAAGAAGCAGACCATGATTGCTTCTACAAACCCCCAAATCAAAGAATCAAAATCTTTCCCAAATGAAGATACATTCCTGGAGTTGCCAGATATAGAACATAAGAAACGAATGTACAGAATGCTTCAAGACATCAGGGATGACCTCAGAAATGAAATAAGGCAATCTACAGAAAAAGTCAAGGAACACACAGATAAAGCAGTTGAAGAAATTGAAAAGATTATTCAAGAACATAGTGAAAAATTAATAAGCTGCAAGAATACACAGAGAGACAGCATTCAGAAATCCCAAAGATTAACAATAAAATTACAGAATTGGACAACTCAATAGGAAGTCAGAGGAGAAGAATCGAGGAATTAGAATGGAGAGTGGGAGAGTTGGAGCATAAGTCAATTGACACCAATGTAATTGAAGAAAAATCAGATAAAAGAATTTTAAAAAATGAAGAACCCCTAAGAATCATGTGGGACTCTATCAAGAAGAATAACTTGCATGTGACTGGAGTTCCAGAAAAGGGAGGAATAACAGAAAATACAGAGAGAATAGTTGAAGATCTGTTGGCAGAAAACTTCCCTGGCATTGTGAAAGATGAAAGGATATATATCCAAATGTTCATCGAACCCCATACAAGACAGATCCCAAAAGAAAATCACCAAAATACATTATCAAATGTGCCAAAACCAAAGATAAAGAGAAAATTTTAAAAGTAGCCAGGGATAAACAAAAAGTCACCTACAAAGGGGAATCAATAAGAATAAGTTCAGACTACTCGGCAGAAACCATGCAGGCAAGAAGGCAATGGGATGACATATATAGAGCTCTGAAGGAGAAAAACTGCCAGCCAAGAATCATATACCCAGCAAAACTCTCTCTCAAATGGAAAGGTGAAATTAAGACATTTACAGATAAACACAAGCTTAGAGAAGTTGCAAAAACCAAACCAAAGCTATAAGAATTACTAAAGAAAATTATTTGGTCAGAAAATCAATAATATCAGATACCAACACAACACAAGGTCACAAAACAGAACATCCTGATATCAACTCAGATAGGGAAATCACAAAAACAAAATAAGATTAATTAAAAAAAAAATGATCAAAACAGGGAATCATTGATGTCTTTATGTAAAAGATGACAATAATCAAAAAAGAGGGACTAAATACAGGAGGCATAGATCTTCCATACGGAGAGGAAACCAAGGCAATAGAGGATGATACAAGTTAGGTTTTTACTTAGAGACATAGGGATAAATATTAAGGTAATCACAAAGAGGTCTAACAATTCCAAACTTCAAAAAAAAAAAAACCCAAGATAAACATAACGACTCAGCAAAAACAAATTCAACTGCTATGAAAAAGAGGAACACACAATTTACAAAGAAAAACTTCTCAGCACAAAAAAAGGAAAGGGAAAAATGAAATTGTCAACAACACACAGAAAAAGGCATCAAAATGACAGCACTAAACTCACACTTATCTATAATTACACTGAATGTAAATGGCTTAAGTGCACCAATAAAGAGACAGAGTGCCACAGACTGGATAAAACAACATGATGCGTCTATATGCTGCCTACGAGAGACATGCCTTAGACTTAGAGACACAAATAAACTAAAACTCAAAGGATGGAAAAAATATATCAAGCAAACAACAATCAAAAAAGAGCAGGAGTGGCAATATCAATTCCTGACCAAATAGACTTTAAAGTTAAATCCACCACAAATGATAAAAAAGGACACTACATAATGATTAAAGGGACAACTTACCAGGAAGATATAACCATATTAAATATTTATGTACCCAATGACAAGGCTGCAAGATATATAAAACAAACTCTAACAGAATTGACAAGTGAGATTAGACAACTCCACAATTATAGTAGGAGACTTCAAAACACCACATTCAGTGAAGGACAGGACATCCAGTAAGAAGCTGAACAAAAACACCGAAGATCTAATTGCTACAGTCAACCAACTTGACCTCATAGACTTATACAGAACACTCCACCCAACAGCTGCAAAGTATATTTTTTTTCTAGTGCACATGGAACATTCTCTAGAATAGACCACATATTAGGTCATAAAGCAAACCTGTACAGAATCCAGAACATTGAAATATTACAAAGCATCTTCTCAGAGCATAAGGCCATAAAAGTAGAAATCAATAACAGAAAAACTAGGGAAAACAAATCAAATACTTGGAAACTGAACAATACCCTGCTCAAAAAAGACTGGGTTATACAATACATTAAGGAGGGACTAAAGAAATTCATAGGATGCAATGCGACTTAAAACACTTCCTATCAAAACCTTTTGGACACAGCTAAAGCAGTGCTCAGAGGTCAATTTATATCAATTAATGCACACATATAAAGAGAAGAAAGAGCCAAATCAAAGAACTGTCCCTACAACTTGAACAAATAGAAAGAGAGCAACAAAAGAAACCTTCAGGGACCAGAAGAAAACAAATAATAAAAATTAGAGCATAATTGAAAAACAATTGAAAGAGTTAACAAGCCCAAAAGCTGCTTCTTTGAAAAAATCAACAAAATTGATAAACCATTGGCCAGGCTGACTAAAGAAATACAGGAAAGGAAATAAATAACCCAAAAAGGAAATGAGGTGGGCCATATCACAACAGACACAACTGAAATTAAAAGAATCCTATCAGATTACTATGAAAAATTGTACTCTAACAAATTTGAAAATCTAGAAGAAATGGATGAATTCCTAGAAACAGACTACCTACCTAAACTAACACAAACAGAAGTAGAACAACTAAATAGATGCATAACAAAAAAGAGTTGGCTTCACTGCAGAGTTCTACCAAACTTTCAGAGAAGACTTAACTCCACTACTACTAAAGGTATTTCAAAGCATAGAAAAGGATGGAATACTCCCTAACTTATTCTATGAAGCCAGCATATCCCTGATACCAAAACCAGCTAAAGACAACACAAAAAAGAAAATTACAGACCTATATCCTTCATGAACATAGATGCAAAATCCTCAACAAAATTCTAGCC
Organism: Loxodonta africana; assembly: GCF_030014295.1. Taxonomy (NCBI): domain Eukaryota; kingdom Metazoa; phylum Chordata; class Mammalia; order Proboscidea; family Elephantidae; genus Loxodonta; species Loxodonta africana. The sequence goes on along the minus strand of NW_026975098.1, from coordinate 43,847 downwards.
AATAGAATTCAACAACATATCTAAAAAATAATCCACCTCAACCAAGTGGGATTTATACCAGGTAAATAAGGATGGTTCAATATTAGAAAAACAATTAGTGTAATCCACCATATAAATAAAACAAAATACAAGAACCACTTGATTTTATGAATTGATGTAGAAAAGGCATTTGTCAAAGTCCAGCACCCATTCTTGATACAAACTTTCAACAAAATAGAAATAGAAGGAAAACTCCTCAACATAATAAAGGGCATTTACACAAAACCAACAGCTAACATCATCCTTAATGGAGACATTCTAAAAACATCCCCCTTAAGAACGGGAACCAGACAAGGATGCCCCTTATCATCACTCTTATTCAACATTGTGCTGGAGGTCCTAGCCAGAGCAATTAGGCGGGATAAAGAAATGAAGGGCATCCAGATTGATAAGGAAGAAGTAAAAATATCTGTTTGCAGGTGACATGATCTTATACACAGAAAACCCTAAAGAATCCTCAAGAAAACTACTGAAACTAATAGTTCAGCAAAGTATCAGGTTACAAGATAAACATACAAAAATTATTTGGATTCCTGTACACCAACGGAAAGAAGATTGAAGAGGAAATCATCAAATCAATTCCATTCACAGTAGTCCCAAAGAAGATAAAATACTTAGGAATAAATCTAACCAGAAACGTAAAAGACCTATACAAAGAAAACTATGAGGTACTACTACAAGAAACCAAAAGGGACATACCTAAGTGGAAAAACATACCTTGCTCATGGATAGGAAGGCTTAACATTGTAAAAATGTCTATTCTACTAAAACCCATCTATATATGCAATGCAATTCTGATCCAAATTCCAGCAGCATTTTTGAATGAGATGGAGAAACAAATCACCAACTTCATATGGAAGGGAAAAAACCCCGGATAAGTAAAGCATTGCTGGAAAAGAAGAACAAAGTGAGAGGCCTCACTCTTCCTGATTTTAGAACCTATTATACTACCACAGTAGATAAAAAAGACTGGTACAACAACAGACACATAGACCAATGGAACAGAATTGAGAATCCAGATATAAATCCATCCACATATGAGCAGCTGGTATTTGACAAAGGCCCAGTGTCAGTTAATTGGGGAAAAGACAGTCTTTTTAACAAATGATGCTGGCATAACTGGATATCAATGTGCAAAGAAATGAAACAGGACCCGTACCTCACATCATGCACAAAAACTAACTCCAAATGGATCAAAGACCTAAACATAAAGTCTAAAACGGTAAAGATCATGGAAGAAAAAATAGAGACAACGTTAGGAGCCCTAATACATGGCATAAACTGAATACAAAACATTACTAAAAATGCTGAAGAGAAACCAGATAACTGGGAGCTAATAATAATCAAACACCTATGCTCATCTAAAGACTTCACCAAAAGAGTAAAAAGACCACCTAGAGATTGGGAAAAAATTTTCAGCTATGACATCTCCGACCAGAACCTGATCTCTAAAGTCTACATGATTCTGCTAAGACTCAACCACAAAAAGACAAACAACGCAATTAAAAATGGGAAAACAATATGAACAGACACTTCACTAAAGACGACATTCAGGCAGCTAACAGATACATGAGGAAGTGCTCTCGATCATTAGCCATTAGAGAAATGCAAATCAAAACTACAATAAGATTCCATCTCACTCCAACAAGGCTGGCATTAATCCAAAAACACAAAATAATAAATGTTGGAGAGGCTGTGGAGAGATTTCAACACTTATACACTGATGGTGGGAATGTGCAATGGTACAACCACTTTGGAAATCTATTTGGCGCTTCCTCAAAAAGCTAGAAATAGAACTATCATAGGACCCAGGGATCCCACTCCTCGGAATATATCCTAGAGAAATAAGAGCCTTTACACTAACAGGTATATGCACACCCATGTTTATTGGAGCACTATTTACAATAGCAAAAAGATGGAAGCAACCAAGGTACCCATCAAAGGATGAATGGATAAATAAATTATGGTATATTCACACAATGGAATAGTACACATCGGTAAAGAACAGTGATGAATCTGTGAAACATTTCATAACATGGAGGAACCTGGAAGACATTATGCTGAGTGAAATTAGTCAGTTGCAAAAGGACAAATATTGTATAAGACCACTATTATAAGATTTTGAGAAATAGTTTAAACTGAGAAGAATGCATTGTTTTGTGGTTATGAGAGGGGGGAGGGAGGGAGGGTAGGAGAGGGATATTTACTAATTAGATAGTAGATAAGAACTACTTTAGGTGAAGGGAAGGACAACAGTCAATACAGCAGAGGTCAGCACAACTGGACTAAACCAAAAGCAGTTTCCTGAATAAACTGAGTGCTTCAAAGGTTAGTGAAGCAGGGGCAGGGGTTTGGGGACCATGGTTTCAGGGGACATCTAAGTCCATTGGCATAATAAAATCCATTAAGAAAACATTCTGCATCTCACTTTGAAGAGTGGCGTCTGGGATCTTAAATGCTAGCAAGCAGCCATCTAAGATACATCAATGAGTCTCAACCCACCTGGATCAAAGGAGAATGAAGAACACAACGACACAAGGTAATTACAAGCCCAAGAGACAGAAAGGGCTACATGAACCAGAGACTACATTGTCCTGAGACCAGAAGATCTAGATGGTGCCTGGGCACAACCGATGACTGCCCTGACAGGGAACACAGTGGATGACTCCTGAGGGAGAGGGGAACAGTGGGATGCAGACCCCAAATTCTCATAAAAAGACCAGACTTTATGGTCTGACTGAGGCTAGAAGGACCCTGGTGGTCATGGTCCCCAGACCTTCTGTTGGCCCAGGACAGGAACCATTCCTGCAGCCAGCTCGTCGGACATGCATTGGACTGGACACTGGGTAGTAGAGGGATGCTGGTGAGGAGTGAGCTACTTGGATCAGGTGGACACTTGAGACTATGTTGGCACCTCCTGACTGGAGGGGAGATGGGAGGGTAGAGGGGCTTAGAAGCTTGCGAAATGGACACGGAAAAAGAGAGTGGAAGGAGGGAGCAGACTGTCTCATTAGGGGGGAGAGTAATTGTGGGTATGTAGTAAGGTTTTTTTTAGCAAGGTGTATAGGAAACCCTGGTGGAGTAGTGGTTAAGTGCTACAGCTGCTAACCAAAAGGTCAGTGGGTTGAATCCACCTAGGTGCTCCTTGGAAGCTCTACGGAATCGACTCAACGGCAGTGGGTTTGGTTTTGGTAGCAAGGTGTATGTAAGTTTTTATGAGAGAGACTGACTTGATTTGTAAACTTTCACTTAAAGCAAAATAAAAAATATATATTTATCATCAAATACAGAAAAAGAGGGGGGCTTACTGGACTGGTTCACACTTGAGGACTCCCTGAAATCACTGCTTTGAGATACTCTTCAAACTTTGAACTGAAACTAATCCCAGTAGCGAAATAACAGATTGGCTCACAAAATAATGAATACCTCTCATAAGTAACGTGTCGCTTTAAAAAAATCATCTATATGAGAGCAAATGGTAAACAATTACTTTAAAACAAAGATGAGGAATGTAAGAGTCAGGGGAAGTAGATTATTGGAAGGTTGCAACTGCCTATCTAGGATAAAACTATTGGTCTCTACTCCTCCAGAATAAAAGAAAGAAAGAAACCAAAGGCTCAAAGAAGAAACTAGTCTACAGGACAAATAGTCTACATGAGCCATGACCTCATCTACCTTGAAACCAAAAAAAAAAAAAACTAGATGGTGCCCGGCTACCACCTCCGACCATTCTTATCAGGGCCACAGTAGATGGACCCTGATAGTATGGGAGAAAAATGTGGAATAGAACCTCAAATTCATAAAAAACTAAACAAAAACCAGACTGGTTGAGACTGGAGGACTACTGTCCTGAGATACTCTTTAAACCTTGAACTGAAACTAGACCTGAGGTTATCTTTTAGCTAAATAATAGATAGGCTCCTAAAATAAAGAATACCACCCATGACTACTGTGATCCTATAAAAAATCATCTTTATGGGACCAAATAGTCAACAATTACTTTAAAACCAAGGTAAGAATGCAAGGAGGCAGGGCAACTAGATTAATGAAAGTGGAACAACCATAACAGAAATATTGAGAATGTTCACGAATCATGAAGAATGTATCCAATGTCACTGAACAATCTGTGCAGAAATTGTTGAATGAGAACCTAAACTGCTATATAAGCCTTCACTAGAAACATATTATTATACTAAAAAGAGTATTTTCTAATTTCCTTTGTGATTTCTTCTTTGAACCAAGAATTATTTAGAAGTACACTGTTTAATTTTCTACTATTTGGAAAATTCATGGATATTTTATTGTTATTGGTTTCTAATTTCATAGCATTGTGGTCAGATAACATACTCTATGACGCCGATCCTCCTGAATGTATTGAAAGCTGTTTTAGGGCAGTGGCATAGTGGTTAAGGGATGTGGCTGCTAACCAAAAGGTCAGCAGTTTGAATTCACCAGTGGCTCCATGGAAACTTCATGGAGCAGTTCTACTGTCTGATGGAGTCACTATGAATCAGAATCGACTCAACAGTATAAGGTACTTAAGGTCCCCTGGTGGTACAATGGTTAAGCACTCGGCCGCTCACTGAAGGCTTAGAGGTTCAAATGTACCAGCCACTTTTTAGGAGAAAGATGTGGCAGCCTTCTTCCATAAGACTACAGCCTTGGAAACCCTATGAGGCACTTATAGCCAGTACTAGGGTCGCTATGAGTCAAAACTGACTCAATAGCAATGGGTATCTAAAGTCCTCAGGTGGCACAAGTGGTTTGCTTTTGTCTATTAACCTAAAGGTTGGTGGTTCAAACCTACTCAGTGGCACCACAGAAGAAAGGCCTGGCAATCTGCTTCCATAAAGATTAGAGCCAAGAAAACCCTATGAAACAGTTCTACCGTAACACATGGGGTCACCACGAGTTAGAATTTGGGTTATACGGTCTAGTTTGATGAATGCTGCATGTATACTTGCAAAGAATTAGACTCTGCAATGGTTAAGTGTATTATTTCTGTAAATGGCAATTAGGTTAATCTGGTTGATAATGCTATTCAAATCTTTTATATCCTTACTGATTTGTCTATGTGTTCTAACAATTAATAAGGAAGAGGTGTTACTATCTCTTTTTGTTTGACTTTCTGCAATTTGAATATGATATGCCTGGGTGCAGATTTTTTCGTATATATCTTGCTTTGTCGCTATGAGTAGGAATCGGTCCGACAGCAACGGGGTTTGGTTTTGAATTTATCTTGCTTAGTGTTTTCTGGGTCTACTGGATTTGTAGTTTGGTGTCTGTCAACAATTTTGGAAAATTCTCAGTCCTTGCTGCTTCAAGTCTTTCTTCTGTTCCTTTCTCTCTTCTCCTCTTAGTATTCCCATTATGCGTATGTTACATGTTTTGTGATTGCCCCACAGTTCTTGGATAGTCCTTTTTTTTTTCCTCCAATCTTTTTTTCTCTTTGACTTCCAGTTTGAGAAGTTGCTACTGAAATATCTTCAAGCTCACTGATTCTTCCCTCAGCTATTTCCAACCTACTAGTAGGGGCATCAAATGCCTTATTCATTTCTGCTGCAAATTTTGATTTCTCACATTTCCTTATTGTTCACAATTTTTTTGGTTAGACTACTCATCTATTCTTGCCTGTTGTCCACTTTTTCCATCAGAGCCCTTAACATATTAATCATAGTCATTTGAAATCCCCAGTCTGATAATTCTAACACCTCTGGCATTATCTGAGTCTGCTTGTGATACCTAGCCTTTCTCTTCAGATTGTTTTTTGCTTTATAGTATGCCTTGTAATTTTCTGTTGAAAGCCAACATGATGTATAGATAAAAGGAACTTATTCTTTTGGATGTAAAGTTTTGTAATGTTCATGCAGAGGTAAAGTGTGGGGAAAGAGAATGCTTGTATGGAACATAAGTCATATTATGTCACTCTTCTACTTAAACTTTGCCTTTTCTCTCAAAGGAAAAGTCAAAGTCCTCTAAGTGGCTAACAAGTCCTACATGATCTGGCTTCCATTACTACTTTGGTCTCACCTCCTACTGCATTCCCCCCTTGCTCCATTACAGCCTTTCTGGTTTCCTTACTGTTTCTCTAACACATCAGGCATGCTCTTGCCTCAGGACCTTTGTACTTGTGTCCTCTCCTGAAATGGTCTTTCTTTAGCCATTCCCACGGCTTGTGCTCGACTCAAATGTCACCTTATCATAGACACCTTCCTTTCTACCCTACATTAAAAGCAATCCTCCTTCCCGCATCTACCTTCTCACCCTCTCCTAGAATTCCCTTTCCTCTTATGCAGCTTCATGCTTTTCTCCAAAGCACATTTCACCATCTTATTTGTCTGTTTATTTATTATCTATCTTCCTGACTATAGGATGTATGTTCCATGAGGGCAGAGTCTTGCCGTTTTTCATTCACTGCTGGATACCCCCTGCCTAGAACAGTGCCCAGTACATAGCAGCACTCAATAAACATTTGTTGGATAGAATACTAAAGAATAGACTAATCAATGGAAAGATGCAATTATTGGGCAGCACTGAGAACTGGAAAACCTGCTTTAGAGCCTTGATTCTGACTCCATAAAAAGTTTCCCAATGACTTCCCCTTTCTGCTTCCCTAGACCTCCTTGCTCCAGCCCCATCTCTTTCATAGCCTTTCCAGCTTTCCACCCAATGCTGGAAGCGGCAGTGCCTGAAGCAGACGGTCCACCGGGCACAGGTAGGACACAAAGTGATGGTGCAAGGGCAGGGAAGGCAGCTGCGATAGCTTATCCATATCCATACCTTAGCTTTGGTTGGCTGTGCTGAAAAAGATCCACGTAAATCCTGTAGGATGCCACTAGACAACATAATAGAGAATTTGTCGTAAAATAAGGAAGAGTTCACTGACTCAGCTGATAAGACATTGAGACTCTTCATCTTGGAGTTGTCCACTCATCCAGGCTCTGGGCACAATCTTTAGTTCACAAAGAAGCCATGGTATAAAAGATCTAACTGTGAAAACAGATTGTTTGGGCTCAGATCCTGACTCCGTCACTTACCAACTATGGTATCTTGGAAAATTTGTGTCATTAAACTGGGTCAGTTAAAAGGATATAATAATATCAATCACATACAGATTTTGGAAGGATTAAATAAGTGTGAAGTGGTAACTACAGAAACGGGCACAGAGGGAGGGCTCTATGAGAGGTATTGTTACAATTATTAAACATTACCATCACCACCCCAGTACATACAAAATGAACTTCAGTATTTTCAAGGGTGGGAAAATTAATATACAGAAAAAAAAATTATTTTTAATGCTCTTTTAACACAGATATCATCTAAGCCTTCGTAATTACGCCATGTGATGCAAAAAGACCAAAACTGTCTATAAACATTTGATGAAGAAAATCATCGTAATTTCAAAAAGAATGAAATATCTTACTGTAAAGTTTTCACCCATCTTGTTCTTCCCAACACCTATGAGAAGTCCTAATAGCACACAAAGATAAAAGAGCAAAATAGGATGAAAATCCCAATGAATTAATGTCGGAAAATTGTATGATGTTCTTTAACATTAAAAATAAATAAATCTGACTTTAAGCTAAAGTATTACACACTACTAAAAACTTGATCATGACATGTAACAGAGTTTAATGTACATTTTCACCCATATGAATTAAAAAAATTTTTTAAATAATTTTTATTGAGCTTTAAGTGAACATTTACAAATCAAGTCAGTCCGTCACATATAAGCCTATATACACCTTATTCCATACTCCCACTTACTCTCCCCCTAATGAGTCAGCCCTTCCAGTCTCTCCTTTCGTGGCAATTTTGCCAGTTTCTAACCCTCTCTACCCTCCCATCTCCCCTCCAGACAGGAGATGCCAACACAGTCTCAAGTGTCCACCTGATACAAGTAGCTCACTCTTCATCAGCATCTCTCACCTACCCATTGTCCAGTCCCTTCCGTGTCTGATGAGTTGTCTTCGGGAATGGTTCCTGTCCTGGGCCAACAGAAGGTTTGGGGACCATGAACGCCAGGATTCCTCTAGTCTCAGTCAGATCATTAAGTCTGGTCTTTTTTATGAGAATTTGGGGTCTGCATCCCACTGATCTCCAGCTCCCTCAGGGGTTCTCTGTTGTGCTCCCTGTCAGGGCAGTCATCGGTTGTGGCCGGGCACCAACTAGTTCTTCTGGTCTCAGGATGATGTAAGTCTCTGGTTCATGTGGCCCTTTATATCTCTTGAGCTCATAGTTATCGTGTGACCTTGGTGTTCTTCATTCTCCTTTGCTCCAGGTGGGTTGAGACCAATTGATGCATCTTAGATGGCCGCTTGTTAGCATTTAAGACCCCAGACGCTACATTTCAAAGTGGGATGCAGAATGTCTTCATAATAGTATTATTTTGCCAATTGACTTAGAAGTCCCCTCAAACCATGTTCCCCAGACCCCCGCCCCTGCTCCGCTGACCTTTGAAGCATTCATTTTATCCCGGAAACTTCTTTGCTTTTGGTCCAGTCCAGTTGAGCTGACCTTCCGTGTATTGAGTGTTGTCCTTCTCTTCACCTAAAGTAGTTCTTATCTACTAACTAATCAGTAAACAACCCTCTTCCACCCTCCCTCCCTCCCCCCCTCGTAACCACAAAAGTATGTGTTCTTCTCAGTTTATACTATTTCTCAAATCTTATAATAGTGATCTTATACAATATTTGTCCTTTTGCCTCTAATTTCACTCAGCATAATGCCTTCCAGGTTCCTCCATGTTATGAAATATTTCACAGATTCGTCACTGTTCTTTATCGATGCGTAGTATTCCATTGTGTGAATACACCACAATTTATTTAACCATTCATCCGTTGATGGACACCTTGGTTGCTTCCAGCTTTTTGCTAATGTAAACAGAGCTGCAATAAACATGGGTGTGCATGTATCTGTTTCTGTGAAGGCTCTTATTTCTCTAGGGTATATTCCGAGGAGTGGGATTTCTGGGTTGTATGGTAGTTCTATTTCTAACTGTTTAAGATAACGCCAGATAGATTTCCAAAGCGGTTGTACCATTTTACTTTCCCACCAGCAGTGTATAAGAGTTTCAATCTCTCTCCGCAGCCTCTCCAACATTTATCATTTTGTGTTTTTTGGATTAATGCCAGCCTTGTTGGAGTGAGATGGAATCTCATCGTAGTTTGAATTTGCATTTCTCTAATGGCTAATGATCAAGAGCATTTTCTCATGTATCTGTTAGTTACCTGAATATCTTCTTTGGTGAAGTGCGTGTTCATATCCTTTGCCCACTTCTTGATTGGGTTGTTTGTCTTTTTGTGGTTGAGTTTTGACAGAATCATATAGATTTTAGAGATCAGGCGCTGGTCGGAGATGTCATAGCTGAAAATTCTTTCCCAATCTATAGGTGGTCTTTTTACTCTTTTGGTGAAGTCTTTAGATGAGCATAGGTGTTTGATTTTTAGGAGCTCCCAGTTATCTGGTTTCTCTTCGTCATTTTTGGTAATGTTTTGTATTCTGTTTATGCCTTGTATTACGGCTCCTAAGGTTGTCTCTATTTTTTCCTCCATGATCTTTATCATTTTAGTCTTTATGTTTAGGTCTTTGATCCACTCGGAGTTAGTTTTTGTGCATGGTGTGAGGTATGGGTCCTGTTTCATTTTCTTGCAAATGGATATCCAGTTATGCAGCACCATTTGTTAAAAAGACTATCTTTTCCCCACTTAACTGACACTGGGCCTTTGTCAAGTATCAGCTGCTCATATGTGGATGGATTTATATCTGGGTTCTCAATTCTGTTCCATTGGTCTATGTGTCTGCTGTTGTACCAGTACCAGGCTGTTTTGACTACTGTGGCTGTATAATAGGTTCTGAAATCAGGTAGAGTGAGGCCTCCCACTTTCTTCTTTTTCAGTAATGCTTTGCTTATCCGAGGCTTCTTTCCCTTCCATATGAAGTTGGTGATTTGTTTCTCTATCACATTAAAAAATGACATTGGAATTTGGATCGGAAGTGCATTGTATGTATAGATGGCTTTTGGTAGAATAGACATTTTTACTATGTTAATTCTTCCTATCCATGAGCAAGGTATGTTTTTCCACTTAAGTAGGTCCTTTTTAGTTTCTTGTAGTAGTACTTTGTAGTTTTCTTTGTATAGGTCTTTTACATCTTTGGTAAGATTTATTCCTAAATATTTTATCTTCTTGGTGGCTACTGTGAATGGTATTGATTTGGTATTTCCTCTTCGATGTTCTTTTTGTTAATGTAGAGGAATCCAAGTGATTTTTGTATGTTTATCTTATAACCTGAGACTCTGCCAAACTCTTCTATTAGTTTCAGTAGTTTTCTGGAGGATTCCTTAGGGTTTTCTGTGTATAAGATCATGTCATCTGCAAACAGAGATAACTTTACTTCCTCCTTGCCAATGCCGATGCCCTTTATTTCTTTGTCTAGCCTAATTGCTCTGGCTAGGACCTCTAGCACAATGTTGAATAAGAGCGGTGATAAAGGGCATCCCTGTCTGGTTCCCGTTCTCAAGGGAAATGCTTTCAGGCTCTCTCCATTTAGAGTGATGTTGGCTGTTGGCTTTGCATAGATGCCCTTTATTATGTTGAGGAATTTTCCTTCAATTCCTATTTTGCTGAGAGTTTTTATCATAAATGGTTTTTGGACTTTGTCAAATGCCTTTTCTGCATCAATTGATAAGATCATGTGGTTTTTGTCTTTTGTTTTATTTATATGGTGGGTTACATTAATGGTTTTTCTAATATTAAACCAGCCTTGCATACCTGGTATAAATCCCACTTGGTCACGATGGATTAATTTTTTGATATGTTGTTGAATTCTATTGGCTAGAATTTTGTTGAGGTTTTTGCATCTATGTTTTTGTGATGTCTTTACCTGGTTTTGGTATCAGGGAGATGGTGGCTTCATAGAATGAGTTAGGTAGTATTCCGTCATTTTCTATGCTTTGAAATACCTTTAATAGTAGTGGTGTTAACTCTTCTCTGAAAGTTTGGTAGAACTCTGCAGTAAAGCCATCCAGGCCAGGGCTTTTTTTTTGTTGGGAGTTTTTTGATTACCGTTTCAATCTCTTTTTTTGTTATGGGTCTATTTAGTTGTTCTACTTCTGATTGTGTTAGGTAGGTAGTGTTTTTCCAGGAATTCATCCATTTCTTCTAGGTTTGCAAATTTGTTAGAGTACAATTTTTTGTAATAATCTGATATGATTCTTTTAATTTCTGTTGGGTCTGTTGTGATGTGGCCCATCTCGTTTCTTATTCAGGTTATTTGTTTCCTTTCCTGTATTTCTTTACTCAGTCTGGCCAATGGTTTATCAATTTTGTTAATTTTTTCAAAGAACCAGCTTTTTGCTTTGTTAATTCTTTCAATTGTTTTCCTGTTCTGTAATTCATTTAGTTCAGCTCTAATTTTCATTATTTGTTTTCTTCTGGTGCCTGATGGATTCTTTTGTTGCTCACTTTCTATTTGTTCAAGTTGTAGGGACAGTTCTCTGATTTTGGCTCTTTCTTCTTTTTGTATGTGTGCATTTATCGGTATAAATTGACCTCTGAGCACTGCTTTTGCTGTGTCCCAGAGGTTTTGATAGGAAGTGTTTTCATTCTCGTTGCGTTCTATGAATTTCTTTATTCCCTCCTTAATGTCTTCTATAACCCAGTGTTTTTTCAGGAGGGTATTGTTCAGTTTCCAAGTATCTGATTTCTTTTCCCTAATTTTTCTGTTATTGATTTCCACTTTTATGGCCTTATGGTCTGAGAAGATGCTTTGTAATATTTCGATGTTTTGGATTCTGCAAAGGTTTTTGTTATGACCTAATATGTGGTCTATTCTGGAGAATGTTCCATGTGTGCTAGAAAAAAAGTATACTTTGCAGCAGTTGGGTGGAGTGTTCTGTATAAGTCAATGAGGTCAAGTTGGTTGACTGTAGCAATTAGGTGTTCCGTGTCTCTGTTGAGCTTCTTACTGGATGTCCTATCCTTCTCCGAAAGTGGTGTGTTGAAGTCTCCTACTATAATTGTGGAGATGTCTATCTCATTTTTCAGTTCTGTTAAAGTTTGTTTTATGTATTGTACAGCCCTGTCATTGGGTGCATAAATATTTAGTATGGTTATATCTTCCTGGTCAATTGTCCCTTTAATCATTATGTAGTGTCCTTCTTTATCCTTTGTGGTGGATTTAACTTTAAAGTCGATTTTGTCAGAAATTAATATTGCTACTCCTGCTCTTTTTTGCTTATTGTTTGCTTCATATATTTTTTTCCATCCTTTGAGTTTTAGTTCGTTTGTGTCTCTAAGTCTAAGGTGTGTCTCTTGTAGGCAGCATATAGACAGATCATGTTTCTTTATCCAGTCTGAGACTCCCTGTCTCTTTATTGGTGCATTTAGTCCATTTACATTCAGCGTAATTATAGATAAGTTTTTTTTTTATGTGTTTAGCGCTGTCATTTTGATGCTGTTTTATGTGTGTTGTTGACAATTTCATTTTTCCACTTACTTTTTTGTGCTGAGACGGTTTTCTTTGTAGATTGTGTGTTTCTCATTTTCATAGTATTTGACTTTGTGTTTGCTGAGTCGTTATGTTTTTCTTGGTTTTTATTTTGAGTTATGGACTTGTTATGCCTCTTTGTGGTTACCTTAATATTTACCCCTATTTTTCTAAGTAAAAACCTAACTTGTATTGTCCTATATCGCCTTGTATCTCTCTCCATATGGCAGTTCTATGCCACCTGTGTTTAGTCCCTCTTTTTGATTATTGTGATCTTTTACATATTGACTTCAAGGATTCCCTGTTTTGAGCATTTTTTTTTAATTAATCTTAATTTGTTTTTGTGATTTCCCTATTTGAGTTGATATCAGGATGTTTTGTGACCTTGTGTTGTTTTGGTATCTGATATTATTGGTTTTCTGACCAAACGATTTCCTTTAGTATTTCTTGTAGCTTTGGTTCGGTTTTTGCAAATTCTCTAAGCTTGTGTTTATCTGTAAATATCTTAATTTCACCTTCATATTTCAGAGAGAGTTTTGCTGGGTATATGATCCTTGGCTGGCAGTTTTTCTCCTTCAGTGCTCTGTATATGTCATTCCACTGCCTTCTTGCCTGCATGGTTTCTGCTGAGTAAAAGTCTGAACTTATTCTTATTGATTCTCCCTCGTAGGAGACCTTTCATTTATCCCTGGCTGCTTTTAAAATTTTATTTTTGGTTTTGGCAAGTTTGATGAGAATATGTCTTGGTGATTTTCTTTTTGGATCAATCTTAAATGGGGTTCGATGAGCATCTTGGATAGATATCCTTTTGTCTTTCATGATGTCAGGGAAGTTTCCTGTCAGCAGATCTTCAATTATTCTCTCTGTGTTTTCTGTCCTCCCTCCCTGTTCTGGGACTCCAATCACACGCAAGTTATCCTTCTTGATAGAGTCCCACATGAGTCTTAGGGTTTCTTCATTTTTTTTAATTCTTTTATCTGATTGTTTTTTCAGCTATGTTGGTGTTAATTCCCTGGTCCTCCAGATCTCCCACTCTGCATTCTAATTGCTCGAGTCTGCTCCTCTGACTTCATATTGCGTTGTCTAATTCTGTAATTTTATTGTTAATCTTTTGGGTTTCTGAATGCTGTCTCTCTATGGATTCGTGCAACTTATTAATTTTTCCACTATGTTCTTGAATAATCTTTTTGAGTTCTTCAACTGTTTTATCAGTGTATTCCTTGGCTTTTTCTGCAGATTGCCTTATTTCATTTCTGAGGTCATCCCTGATGTCTTGAAGCATTCTGTAAATTAGTTTTTTATATTCTGTATCTGATAATTCCAAGATTGTATCTTCATTTGGGAAAGATTTTGATTCATTTGGGGGGTTGTAGAAGCAGTCATGGTCTGTTTCTTTATGTGCTTTGATATCGACTGCTGTCTCCGAGCCATGACTAAGATATTGTAGTGATTTATTCTATATTTGCTCACTGAGTCTTATCTTGTTTTGTTTTCTTTCAATATACATGGATGGGCTACTAGATTGTGCTATCTTGATTGTTGTAGCCCTTGACTTACTTATGACCTATTACCAGCTGGTTTGGGTTGTTACCAGATATATATGCCTGAGTCCATTCACTATTCTTGAGTAGAGTCTGATTTTGGGTCAAGTGTGTGATGCAGCCTATCACCTATCCACCTTGAGAAGTAGTGGGGATAGTTGTGTGCCCCAGATTCTAGTAGCAGCTGGGGTTCACACTCTGGGGGGGGCAGGATGCTGACAGGCTTCCCCCGTATGTCAGTGAGGTAGGTGTGTCTCTATTCCTAAAGCACTTTGGTGGGTGGGCTCTGCAGCTGTACCTTAGGCCCCCAATGCAAGTACCTCTACAGATTGGTAGGTGTCACCCTCCTTAGACCCCTAAAGCAGGAGGCTAGGTGGTGTGGGGAGAGCTTCAGCCCTCAGTTCCGTGTTGTGGGTCAGTGAGGGCTCTGTTCAGTACGCAGAGATATCAGACCTGGGAAACTTGTCTTTCCAGTAAATCCGCTAAAAAAAATGCAGTCAGATCCCTATCAGAAATGCCTTTGCATTATAATAGCCACCTTGTTCCCTGTAGGGATGAAAGCTGGAGACTGGATCACATATGCTTGGCTGGAGCTGGTTCTGTGTTTTTAGTCCAATTAGGGAAGGATTTTTGGTTCCTGGGTTTTTTGTGGTTGCTTTTCTCAGGCCGGAAGAATGGGTTAGAAAAAGACCAAAAAAAAAAAAGGGGGGAGGGGAAGAAAAACTGTGGAGCAGTTCTCCCTCTGGCTCAGGAAATTCCAATGTTAATGAAGCCGCCTGGGAAGGGGAGGAGAGGGTTCATAAAAACAGGAGAGAGTAGCACCTCGGAATATAGACAAAGTTACTTATCTTGCTTGGGATGACTTTTATCTGAGATTCCCGAGGGGCGTGTTGCCTATGTGCACTGGCTGGGTAAAGATTGCCCCCAAGGGTCTGGCCCGCAGACGCCGCGGTGAGTTCCTCCACTGCCACTCCAAAGCCCAGCATCAAGGTTCCCTGGCTGAGACGCTGCACTCCCAGCTCCAAAACCAGACGCTGCCTCCCGGGGACTTCTCCTCCCATCAGCCGCATCACTGCGCCGCCCACGCTGACTGGCTGGCCCCCTCCCGAGGTCAGTTCAGGGGGGTAGGGCTGCGCTCCGTGTTTGCACCTTCACAGGATGTCCTGCTCAGCTCCCCTGCACCCAGTCCAAAGCCCTGAGTCAAGGTTCCTCGGCTGGGACGCTGCACTCCCGGCTCCAATACCAGTCGCTGCCTCCCGGGGACTTCTCCCGCCAGCCGCATCCCCGCGCCGCCCGTGCAGACCAGCTGGGCCCCCTCCCGGTGTCAGTTCAGGGGGGTAGGGCTGTGCCCCGTGTTTGCACCATCACAGGATGTTGTGTTCAGCTCCCCTGCATCCATTCCTAAGCCCGGCGCCAAGGTTACCTGACTGAGATGGTGGCTCCAGGCTCCGAAAACAGTCTCTACTTCCCCGTAGTTGTTCATTCTCCGTCTCTGTCACTCAGATCAACTCTTTAAATCTGTGTTTGTTGCTCAGGGTTTGTAGATTGTCATGTATGTGATCGATTCACTTGTTTTTCTGAGTCTTTGTTGCAAGAGGGATCCGAGGTAGCGTCTACCTAGTCAGCCATCTTGGCTGGAAGCCCTTGTTGGGAGTTTTTGATTAACTTTTCAATCGCTTCTTTTGTTATGGGTCTATTTAGTTGTTCTACTTCTGATCGTGTTAGTTTAGGTAGGTAGTATGTTTCTAGGAATTCATCCGTTTCTTCTAAGTTTTCAATTTGTTAGAGTACAATTTTTGTAGTAATCTGATACGATTCTTTTAATTTCTGTTGGGTCTGTTGTGATATGGCCCATCTCATTTCTCATCTGGGTTATTTGTTTCCTTTCCTGTATTTCTTTAGTCAGTCTGGCCAATGGTTTATCAATTTTTTATATTTTTTCAAAGAACCCTCTTTTGGGTTTGTTAATTCCTTCAGTTGTTTTTCTGTCCTCTAATTCATTTAATTCTGCTGTAATTTTTATTATTTTTCTTCTGGTGTCTGATGGATTCTTTTGTTGCTCGCTTTCTATTTGTTCAAGTTGTAGGGACAGTTCTCTGATTTTGGCTCTTTCTTCTTTATGTATGTGCGCATTTATCAGTATAAATTGACCTCTGAGCACTGTTTTCGCTGTGTCCCAGAGGTTTGATAGGAAGTGTTTCAGTCTCGTTGCACTCTATGAATTTCTTTATTCCCTCCTTAATGTCTTCTATAACCCAGTCTTTTTTGAGCAGGGTATAGTTCAGTTTCCAAGTATTTGATTTCTTTTCCCTGATTTTTCTGTTATTGATTTCTACTTTTATGGCCTTATGGTCTGAGAAGATGCTTTGTAATATTTCAACGTTTTGGATTCTGCAAAGGATTGTTTTATGACCTAATATGTGATCTATTTTAGAGAATGTTCCATGTGCACTAGAAAAAAGTATACTTTGCAGTAGTTGGGTGGAGTGTTCTGTATAAGTCTATGAGGTCAAGTTGGTTGATTGTAGCAACTAGATCTTCCGTGTCTCTATTGAGCATCTTACTGGAAGTCTTATCCTTCACCGAAAGTGGTGTGTTGAAGTCTCCTACTATAATTGTGGAGGTGTCTATCTCACTTCAATTCTGTTAAAGTTTGTTTTATGTATTGTACAACCCTGTCATTGGGTGCATAAATATTTAATATGGTTATATCTTCCTGGTCAATTGTCCCTTTAATCATTATGTAGTGTCCTTCTTTATCCTTTGTGGTGGATTTAACTTCAGAGTCTATTTTGTCAGAAATTAATATTGCCACTCCTGCTGTTTTTTGATTGTTGTTTGCATGATGTATTTTTCCATCCTTTGAATTTTAGTGTGTGTCTCTAAGTCTAAGGTGTGTCTCTTGTAGGCAGCATATAGAAACATCGTGTTTTTTTATCCAGTCTGCAACTCTCTATTGGTGCATTTAGTCCATTTACATTTAGCGTAATAATAGATAAGTATGAATTTAGTGCTGCCATTTTGATGCCTTTTTCTGTGTGTTGTTGACAATGTCATTTTTCCACTTACTTTTTTTGTGCTGAGAAGTTTTTCTATGTAAATTGTGTGCTCCTCATTTTCATAGTAGTTGAATTTATTTTTGCTGAGTCGTTATGTTTATCTTGGTTTTCATTTTGAAGTACGGACTTGTTAGACCTCTTTGTTGTTACCTTAATATTTACTCCTATTTTTCTAAGTAAAAGCCTAATTTGTATCATCCTTTTTTTTTGTATCTCCATGTTTTCCTCTCCATATGGAAGATCTATGCCTCCTGTATTTAGTCCCTCTTTTTTGATTATTGTAATCTTTTACATAATGACTTCAACTATCCCGTTTTGAGCATTTTTTCTTTTTTAAATAAATCATATTTTTGTGTGTGATTTCCCTATTTGAGTTTATATCAGGATGTTTTGTTCCGTGACCTTGTTTTGTATTTGTATCTGATATTATTGATTTTCTGACCAAAGAATTTCCTTTAGTAATTCTTGTAGCTTTGGTTTGGTTTTTGCAAATTATCTAAGCTTGCGTTTATCTGTAAATGTCTTAATTTCACCTTCATATTTGAGAGAGAGTTTTGCTGGGTATATGATCCTTGGCTGGCAGTTTTTCTCCTTCAGTGCTCTACATATGTCATCCCATTGCCTTCTTGACTGCATAGTTTCTGCCGAGTAGTCAGAACTTATTCTTATTGATTCTCTTTGTAGGTGACTTTTCGTTTATCCCTGGCTGCTTTTCAGATTTTCTCTTTATCTTTGGTTTTGGCCAGTTTGATGATAATATGCTTTGGTGATTTTCTTTTGGGATCTATCTTGTATGGTGTTCGATGAGCATCTTGTATAGATATCCTTTCATCTTTCACAATGCCAGGGTAGTTTTCTGCCAACAGATCTTCAACTATTCTCTCTGTATTTTCTGTTTTCCCTCCCTGTTCTGGAACTCCAAACACATGCAAGTTATTCTTCTTGATAAGAGTCCCACATGATTTTTAGGGTTTCTTCCTTTTTTTAAATTCTTTTATCTGATTTTTCTTCAACTATATTGGTGTCAATTGCCTTATCCTCTAACTCCCCCACTCTGCATTCCAGTTCCTCAATTCTGCCCCTCTGACTTCCTGTGGAGTTGTCTAATTCTGTAATTTTATTATTAATCCTTTGGATTTCTGAATGCTGTCTCTCTATGGATTCTTGCAGCTCATTAATTTTTTCACTATGTTCTTGAATAATCTTTTTGATTTCTTCAACTGCTTTATCAGTGTGTTCCTTGGCTTTTTCTGCAGATTTCCTTATTTCATTTCTGAGATCATCTCTGACGTCTTGAAGCGTTCTGTGTATTGGTTTTTTATATTCTACATCTGGCAATTCCAGGAATGTATCTTCATTTGGTAAAGATTTTGATTCTTTAATTTGGGGATTTGTAGAAGCAATCATGGTCTGCTTCTTTATGTGATTTGATATCGACTGCTGTCTTCGAGCCATCTATAATATATTGTAATGATTTATTTTATATTTGCTCACTGAGGTTTATCTTCTTGTTTTGGTTTGTTTCAACATACCCAGATGGGCTACTAGATTGTGCTATCTTGATTACTGTAGCCTTTGAATCAGTTATGTCCTATTACCAGCTGGTTTGAGCTGTTACCAAATATATGAGCCTATGAGTCCATTCACTATTCTTGAACAGAATCAGCTTAGGTGTGCTGATTGTGGTGTGTAGGCTGTCACCTCTTTACTTAGAGGAGTAGTGGTTGTATGCACCAGATTCTAGTTGCAGCATGGGGTCACACTCCGAGGAAGGCAGGATGCTGACAGCCTTCCCCCATGTGCCAGTGAGGTAGGAGTTTCTCTATTCCTAGAGCACTTTGGTGGGTGCGCTGTGCTTCTGTACCTTAGGCACCCAATGCTTGTACCTCTAAAGAGTGGTAGGCCTCACTATCCTCAGACCCCTTTAGCAGATGGTTAGGGGGTGTGGGTGGAGCTTTAGCCCTCAGTTCCCTGCTGTGGATCAGCGAGGGCTCTGTTTAATAGGTAGAGAGGTATCAGACCTCCAAAACTTGTCTTTCCACTGCTTTGCTAAAACTATTACAGTCAGATCTCTATTAGAATTGCCTTTGCATTATAATAGCCACCTGGTTCCCTGTACAGATGAAAGCCAGAGTCTGTGGATCTCTTTTGCTTGGCTGGAGCTGGTTCTGTATGATTCCAGTTAAGGAAAGTCAGTGAAGGATTTTTCTCTCCCAGATTGTTAATTGCTGCTTCTCTCAGGCCAGGAGAATGGGTTAAAAAAAAAAAAAAACCCGCAGAGGACTTCACTCCCTGGCCCAGGAAATTCC
Organism: Loxodonta africana; assembly: GCF_030014295.1. Taxonomy (NCBI): domain Eukaryota; kingdom Metazoa; phylum Chordata; class Mammalia; order Proboscidea; family Elephantidae; genus Loxodonta; species Loxodonta africana. The sequence continues at coordinate 24,410 of NW_026975098.1, read as the reverse complement.
AGTGTTAATGAAGCCATCTGGGGCAGGGAGGGGAGAGATCAGATAGATAGGAAAGAGTAGCACAATATAGACAAAGTTACTTATCTTGTTTGGTGAAGACTTTTATCTGAGATTCCAGAAAGGCATGTAGCCTGTGTGTGCTGGCTGGGTTGAGATTGCCCCCGAGGGTCAGGCCTGCATCCTGTGCTTGCGCTGTCTCAGGAAGCCGTGATCAGCTCCTTCGCTCCTAGTCCAAAGCCCATTGCCAAGGTTTTCTGGCTGGGAAGCTGCACTCCAGGCACCAAAGCCAGTTGCTCCTTCCCCGTGATTTCTCCTACTTCTGTTAGCTGCGTCAGCATGTAGCCTGCATGCGCTGGCTGGGTTTCCCACTGAGGTTTCTCCAAGGGGTTAGGGCTTTTTCCCGTGCTTTTGCCATCTCAGAAAGCTGTGATCTGCTCCTCTGTGCTTAGACCAAAGGCCAGGGCCAATGTTTTCTGACTGGGACACTGGCTCCAGGTTCCGAAAACAGTCTCTGCTTCCCCGTGGGTTCTCGTTCTCCTGTCAGCCACGTCAGTGTGCAGCCTGCTTGCACTGGCTGAGTCTCTGCCGAGGTTACTCCAGGGGGTTAGGGGTTAGGGGTTAGGGCTACGTCCTGTGTTTGCCCCATCTCAGTAAGCTGTGATCAGCCCAACCACTCTGGCACCAGGGAAGTGCAAGGGCTCAAGGGCTGTGGCAGAGGACGCCAGTTCCAGAAGCAGTCGCTGCTTCACCATGCGGCTTTTCTCTCCCTTGTCACTCAGGTCAACTCCTTAGTTCCGTGTTTGATGGCCAGGTTCATAGATTGTCATGTATGTGATCGATTCACTTGTTTTTCAGAGTTTTTTTGCAACAGGGATCTGTGGTAGCTTCTACCTAGTCAGCCATCTTGGCCCTACCTCCAGCAAATGGAGTTTCTTAAAAGGAAGTGTAACTATAATTCTCCACCAGAAAAGGAAGAAGAAGGGAGGAAAGGAGGCATTCCTAACAAAACAAGAAAACGTGTGCTCTGCTGCTGTTGTCTTTCTTTTTATCCAATGATATTTCTGCCTACAATTTTCTCTGACCAACATCAAGTCAAATAAGCACAAAATATTGATCCCTATCTGCCATTCTGCTTAAGCAGTGATAATGGGATGAACTTGAAAACCTGGATTACACAGATATTTCTTTAAGAGGAATGAAAACTGGTGCAACAGTACATGTAATTCAAAAGTTAATAGGACTCCTATTTATTCTACTTGCCTTCTTTAAAATTAGCTTAATTTTCATATCTCAGTGTCAAACAAGCAAAAAAAAAAATACTACCATAAAGAATTAATAGTGGACTGACTGGTATTAGTTTTGTTTTTTTTTCCTCTCTTCCAGAATGTTCTGAAATCAGATGGTGGTGATGGTTGCACAATACAGTGAATAGAGTAAAAGCAACAGAATTGGAAACTCCAAAATATTGAATTTTATGTTATATGAAGTATATCTGAACTTAAGTAAAGAATTAACAGCAGTCTTTATCGGCAATAAGACATTCATCCTTGATCAGAAGCAAAGAGCCCTTTACGTGGTATTAAGGACAAAAAACAGTGAAAATTCTAAGACAGTATCTGGAGTTCTTTTTTCTCTTGGTTTTCCCCTTTCCCCAAACCATCACTATTCTTTTTGCCCTGTCTTCTTCTAGTTTTACCCAACATTGCTAAATAAGGAAGACATTTTATATCTTTACAAAGCATCCTAAATCAGCCAAGGGTTTTTCTCCTTCACCAAGCTTGGACTAACTGGAAACCTCTCATGGGTGTGAAAGCTCCTGGCCTTGAAGCTTTCTTCTTTCAGTTCCCCCAAATCAAGGGGGTTTTGTTTCAAAATCAAAATACAGCTGAATGAGCTTTTCAAAATGGACTTGACGGCAGGGCTCTGACCACACTAATTTAAGGAAAGTATTAAAAGCTGAGTGCAGTTTCAAACAACAAAAGTGGGTCGACTCTCAGAGATTCTGCAATAATCTAGCCCCTATCTCTTTCTCCAGCCTCATGTGGCACGACATCCTTGCCTTATACCCTTGGCTCCAGAGACTCTATCTGATATCCTGTTTCCCATTTTCCCTGCCATTCACAGGGCCTTTACACGTGCTATTCTCTCTACCCAGGGCACACTCTCCTCCCGTCTTTGCCTAGTTTATTCCCACTCATCTTTCAGATCTTTCTGAACCAAGTCAAAATATTGGAAGGAGTCTTCCAAACACTGGCCTTGCCTTCTGAAGACACATTTCTTGGATGTTGAGAAATGAAGGATGGTGGAAAATTAAATCTCTGCAGAATAGGTTTGAGGGCACCCTAGAGGCAACTTTATCTTAAAGAATTTTCGTGCAGATCTTGGGAAAGTTAGCGGAGGGACTGAAGGCTGACCACAGGCTCCCTCCGGATTCACCTGGTGCTAAAGGGAAGGTTCAGCGGCACAGAGAGCGTGCCGGAACCAGGGCAAGAGGAGACTTGAAGGGTCCGGATAGGGATGCTGGGTCACAGGAGGACTGTTTGCCTCATTCCCTCCCAGGCTCTCTGCTTGCCCATTCCTTCTGAAGGAGCAGCCTCAGTGAGCTTCCCCTTCCCCACTGGGACCCCACGCACCACCCCAGGCCCTGCACCTCCCAGCCACTCACCATCCACTGGCACTGAGGGACACGGCAGACCAAGCTGGAGCAGCGCTGCTGCCCAGCGTCCTGGTAGGCAGCTGGGCAGTGGGCCACGGGGGGCTGGCTCGCTCTGCAGCCATGCCATGGTCTGGGCATTCACGGGGTGACACACTCTGGTGTGGGCTCTTCGGTAGGTGGCTTAGTTACCTAGTGCTGCTATAACAGAAATACCACAAGTAGATGGCTTAACAAAGGCAAATTTATTCTCTTACAGTCTAGGAGGCTAGAAGTCTGAATTCAAGGTGCCAGTTACAGGGGAAGGCTTTCTCTCGGCTCTAGAGGAAGGTCCTTGTCATCAATTCTGCCCTGGTCTAGGGGCTTCTCAGCACAGGGACCCTGCATCCCAAGGATACATTCTGCTCCTGGCACTACTTTCTTGGTGGTATGAGGTCCCCCTGTCTCTCTGTTCTTTTTTCTCTTTTATACCTCAAAAGAGATTGACTTAATACAAAACCTAATCTTATAGATTGAGTCCTGTCTCATTGACATACCTGCCGATAATCCCACCTCATTGACATCATAGAGGTAGGGTTTACAGTGCATAGGAAAATCACATCAGATCACAAAATCTTGGACAGCACACAATACTGCGAATCATTGCATAGCCAGGGTGATACACAATTTTAGGGGTAGGATTCAATCCATGACAGTAGGAAATAGTAATGTCTTAGAGAAAGTATAGCCAGAATTCTCATTTGAAGTGAGGATGGTGAGATTTTGTCTCACATCTTTGGACATGTTATCAGGAGGGACCAGTCTCTGGAAAAGGACATCTTGCTTAGTAAATTAGGGGGTCAGCAAAAAAGAAAAAAAAAATTCCCTCAACTAGATAAATTAACACAGTGGCTACAACAATAGATTCAAATATAGAAATGATTGTGAGGATGGTGGGTGCAGGACCAAGCAGTGTTTTATTCTGTTGTACCTACAGCTGCTATGAGTTGGAATGAACTCAACCGTGTCTCACAACAAAAACAACAGTAATAGCAGTATGTAATAATATGGAGGCATTCTCATTTCCATCTTTTGGGTTTTAGACCATTGCATACTGTCTATAAGGGAAATGACACCATACATTTGTTGCTGGTATAAGACACATACTGTATGCTGAAGGAGTGCCCAACCTCACAGGGTATTGTCTCCCAGATGGTGTCCTGTGACTTCACATTTCAATCAAGCCACCTGCTTCTGGGTGATGGGGCATATAGTAAAACTCATGGCATAAGCCCATAGCCCCAGTGCCTTTTCTGTAAGACCATCTTCTTGGTTATAGATGGTGTTATGTGTGATTCTGTGGTATAGATGAGGCATTTATGAGTCCACATATGGTGGTGCTACTAGAAGCAAAAATCAAACGACCGTGCGTTGCGAAAATCTGCTGCAAAGGACCTCTTTAAAGTGTTATAAAGCAAAGATGTCACTTTAAGGAATAAGGTGCGCCTGACCCTAGCCATGGTGTTTTCATTCACTTCATATGCATGTGAAAGCTGGACAATGAAGGAAGACCAAAAAAGAATTGACAGCTGTCTGTTACAGTGTTGGCAAAGAATGTTGAGTGTACCACAGACTGCCAAAAGAATGAACATATCTGCCTTGGAAGAAGTACAGCCAGAATGCTCCTTAGAAATGAGGATGGTGAGACTTCATTTCACATACTTTGGACATGTTATCAGGAGGGACCAGTCACTGGGGAAGGACACCAGGCTTGGTAAAGTCGAGGGTCAGTGAAAAAGAGGAAGACCAAAAATGAGGTGAATTGACACAGTGGCTGCAACAATGGACTCAAGAATAACAATGATCATGAGAGCACTGTAGGACTGGGCAGTGTTTCATTCTGTTGTACATAGTGTTACCATGAGCTGGAGCTGACTAGATGGCACCTAACAATAACAAAGTAGAAGCAAGGCTAGCAAGGAAAGGAAAATCGTATGTAGAATAAGGATCTATTCCAATGTTGGTAAGTAACTGTAACTTCCATGATAAAAGGGCTCCAATGTACGCAATCTGTCCCCATAGCCAACATCAGGGGCCAACATGGGAATGATGCTTATGGAGGTTCTTATTCTGCTTTTGTCAAGTTGAACACTCAGCAGTGATGATAACCAGATCGATAGCCCCTCGTAAGCATTAATCTGTCTCTATGCATTTTGCCTAATTTCAGTATTTCATAGAAATGAAATCATACAATATTGGTCCCTTTGTGTCTAGCTTATTTCACTTAGCATAATGTTTTCAATGTTCGTACATGTTGTAGCATAAATCAGAAATTCATTTCTCTTTATGGCTGAATAATATTTGTATGGATATATGACATTTTGTTTATCCAATTGTTCATTGATAGACATTGGGTTGTTTCTACCTTTTGGCTATTGTTCATAATTCTGCTATGAGTTGTCACGTACAAATTTCTGTCTGGACATATGTTTTCATTTCTCTTGGGTATATATCTACTAGAGTGGAATTGCTGGGTCATACGGTAACACCGTGTTTAATCGTTTGAGAGCTGCCAGACTGATTTCCAGCTGCACAATTTTACATCTCTACTTTTTTTTTTTTTTTTTTACCAGCAGTGTATCAGCGTTCCTATTTCTCCACATCCTCGTCAGCACTTGATGTTATCTGACTTTTTGATTCTAGTCATCTTAATGGGTGTGGAGTGTTATCTCATTGTGGTTTTTATTTACATGTCTTGGCATGAAAAGATGCCAAATATCTTCTCATGTGCTTATTAGCTATATGTATACATACTTTGGAGAAACATGTATTCAGGTCCTTTGCATATTTTTTAGTTGGATTGTTGGTCTCTTTATTCTTGGGTTGTGAGAGTTCCTTATTCTAGATATAAGTACCTTACCAGATACATGATTTGCAAAAAATTTCCCATATTTTGTGGGTCGTCTTTTCATTTCCTTGTTTCTTGAAATGCTGATTTATGGTTCCAATTACCTCTTTTCTGATAGAGGCAGCTAAGGTCTCATACTCATATGGTGTCTTGCGATCAAGAGGTCAGTATTTACCACTGCCCAATACTTAGGTACTACTAGACTACCAGTTCCATTGACTTGACTCTGACTCATGGGCACCCTATGCATGTCAGAGTAGAACTGTGCTCCATAGGGTTTTCAATGGCAGGTTTTTCAGAAGTAGATTTGCAGGCCTTTTTTCCGACTTGCCTCTGGGAGGGCTTAAACCGTCAAACTTCCAGTTATCATTCAAGAATATAAACTATTTATACCACCCAGGGAAAATAGCCAGGTAGGAACTGCCTATCAAATGGAGAATAGTTGACAGTACTCTAAAAACGCTAAGGGTCTCAACTGCAATTCTACTCTTTGATTTTTCCAAGGCTTTATAAGGCATCCCTATGGAGAACCTGGTGGTGTAGTGGTTAAGAGTTTGGCTGCCAATCAAAAGGTCAGCAGTTCGAATCCACCAGGCAGTCCTTGGAAACCCTATGGGGCAGTTCTACTCGGTACTACAGGGTTGCTGTGAGTTAGAATCTACTCAAAGGCAAGGGGATCTACCATAGAAAAAAGAAAGAATACCCATTGCTGTCGAGTTGATTTTGACTCAGTGACCCTGCAGGACAGAGTAGAACTGCCTTATAGAGTTTCCAAGGATGTAATCTTTATGAAAGCAGACTCCCATATCTTTCCCCCGCAGAGCACCTGGTGGGTTTGAACTGCCAACCTTTCAGTTAGCAGCTAAGTGCTTTAATTACTGCACCACCAGGGCTCCTTTTCTATCTGCCATAGACATTTAAATTAGCATTGCATTTCTTGTGGCATGAGGCCAAAGTGGTAAGACAGCTTGCACTGCAGTCTGGATCTGCTCCAGAGCGCTCTCTTGCTGTGAACTGCCTTTAGAGCTGTAAGCCTTATGGGTTACCACATAGTAAGTGGTCCCAAAAACACTGTGTCCTTTATTCATGGTGGTAGTACATGAAAGTTCCCTGGGTTCTAAATATAGTCATAGATCAATCGTCTGTAGACATAGTCCTGAGAAAGTGTGCTGCTGTCCTTGCCAGGTGAAGGCAAACTGCTTCTGATTATTTTTGCTGATAGAATACAACTTAAACCATTTACTGAATCAAAAGCTACATAAGAGTTTCCAGTAGTGACAATGGATCTGGAACACAGCTGCAATTGGCATCAACAATTAAGTTGAGGATTAACCACCAATATTCTCCAACTCGTCTGGTTTTTGCTCTGGCAAATCAGACAAGTAACACTGAATGATTAAATATCCTGATTTAACTGTCTTGTTTACACCTCTTGTCTTACCACCCCATGCAATTTAATATTTGACCAAGGTTTTTCATTTTTTAAAGAAATGTCATTAGTAGAACTAACATAAGCTGAAAGTAGAGACCTCAGTTTTGCACTTCCATCTCTTGCATGTTCCCATCTAGTACCGTAATATGTGAGATACACATGCAGCTCTCAGCTGAAAATGTTATTAAACATGGACAATAACCAGTGTCCCAACTCTTTTTTCCTGATCCTGTCCTGGTGCAATATAACTAACTTCTATCATCCAAGGACAGTATGCAGAATGATCAATAATAAAAATCATGCATCTCTAGATAATTCGTTATGGCCTCTGGTCCTGGTAGGAGAAGTATTAAAGCTTCTGCCAGCTACTTCATTTAGCAGGTAGTTTTTCAGTGGCTTGTGCTATGGCCTGTAAGATGCATAAAGTCACCAGGCTGCCAGTCAGATGGTCAGTGAATGTGGGACATTATATATTAGGTTTATGTGAAATATAGGCAAAACATAGGGACTGAGAGAAATCCTGTCATAGAGCACTTAGCGTGTAGTTTGAATGCTCTTGCTTCATAGAACGAGCATTTTTGTCTGGTGTAAATCTACAATGATTTAGTTATTTTTTGTTTAGTAACACTTTTTATTTTGCAAAAAATACTTTTAGTAGCAATTGGTTTAAGAACTGAAGTGCATGTCTAGTAAAATATTAAGTACTATATTTTCATGTCTCAGGATAGTTGATGATGAACATGTAAGTTCCCAAAATGTCTGTTGACATTTTCCGTCCATCATGGAGCTCAGGGATATCACTGACAATCTGAAAATCTAAATGCACATATCTGCTGAAGAAACATCAGCAACCACTTCAAAAGTTCCTGGTTATTTTAAGAACATTGCTCAAAGACAGTATTTTTTAAAGACATTTTGACATATACAGCACAGGTCTATTACATATCACTCTATGAAACATGACTTTTCAATTAGATCAAATGGCTGGCCTTCTAAATTAATTTTGTTCATTTTTTCAAGTTTTCTTGTGCACATATGTTGGTTCTATTAATGGGTAAATGATGCCAGTTCTATAGTGGTACCAACAGATACTTTAAATAGAAAATCAGTTAACCCCATTCATGGTTCAATTTTTTTTTTTGTCTAATACATGACATCCAAATAATTGTTTTCAAAACTCCTTCTGTTAAAGAAAAACATTTGACACTATATAAAGGCTGTTGTAAATTTAATCCCTCCCCAGTGATTATATAAATTCGGTTGGTAAAATAATACAATTAATAAACTTCTCGATGTTTCTTGAATAAATTTTGATGCCGTAATTCATAATTCCAGGAAGCTATGATATTCTTTAGTTACTGAAAAATTTTTGAAGTATTTGATGTTTTCTTCCCCCACTGAAACTCCTTCTTCTCTCTCTCCCCCCACCCCCCCCATTTGATTCCCTATTTTTAACAAGTTGGATCTCCTAGTTTTCTAATTTTCTACCTCTTTGCCTTTCTGCTATACCTTCTGGGAGATTTTTTTCAACTTTATCTTCTAATCCAGCTATTGAGTTGTCACTTTTGATACATCTTAATTTCCCAGAACTATATATATTTTTGTACACTGAATAGTCCCCCCCCCTTTTTTTGTTTTTATAACACCCTGTTCTACATTCCTGATAAAGAATAATGACAAATCTGTGAAGCATCTCCTAACAGGGATGAATCTGGAGGACATTATGCTGAGTGAAATGTCAGTTACAAAAGGACAAACATTGAGTGAGACCACTACTGTAAACACTCACGAAAAGGTTTAAGTACAAAAAGGAACAATCTTTGATAGTTATGAGGGCACGGAGAGGGGTGGGGATGGAAAAAGATTTAATAGACAATAGATAAGTAGAAGCTTTGATGAAGGATAAGATAGTACACAATACCGAGAAAGCCAGCACAACCTGAATGAGACAAGGTCATGGTAGCTCCATAGACACACCCAGACTCCCTGAGGGCCTGAATTGCTGGGCTGAGAGCTGTGGGGAACATGATCTCAGGGAATATCTAGCTCGATTGGCATAACATAGTTTATAAAGAATGTGTTCTACATTCTACTTTGGTAAGTAGCATCTGGGGACTTAAAAGCCCATGAGCAGCCATCTAGGATACTCCACTGGTCTCAGCCCTTCGGGAGCAAGGAAGAATGAAGAAAACTGAAGATACAAGGGAGAGATTAGTCCAAAGGACTAATGGACCATGTCTACCATTGCCTCTACCAGACTGAGTCCGGAATAACAACATGGTGCCTGGCTACCAATACTGACTCCTGTGACATGGATCACAATTTAGGGTCCCAGACAGAGCTGTAGAAAAATGTAGAACAAAATTCCAACTCAAAAAGAAAGATCAGGCTTGCTGGCCTGACAGAGATTGGAGAAACCCTGAGAGTATGGCCCCCAGGTACGCTTTCAGGTTGCTCCTGAGGTTCACCCTTTAGCCAAAAATTGAACAGGTCCATGGAACAAAGCAAGACTGAAGGGGAACACCAGCCCTGGGGCAGGGACTGGAAGGTAGGGGGTAACAGGAAATCTGGTAATGGGGAAACCAGGGTTGAGAGTGGAGAGTGTTGACATGTCACGGGGTTGTTAACCAATGTCATAAAACAATGTGTGTACTGACTCTCTGATGAGAAACTAGTTTGTTCTGTAAACCTTCATCTAAAGTACAAAATGAAAAATAAAAAAGGAGAAAAAAATGGGCAAAGGAAATGAACAGATACTTCACCAAAGAAAATATTCAAGAGACCAACAGACACATGCAGAAATGCTCACAATTCACTAGCTATTCCCCACCAGAGAAATGTAATTCAAATCACAATGAGCTACCATCTCACCCCAACATTACCGGCCCAAATCACTAAAACAGGAAATAGCAAATGTTGGAGAGGCTGCAGAGAGATCGGAACCCTTATGCATTGCTGGTGGGAATGCAAAATGATACAACCATTTTGGAAAACAATATGGCACTTCCTTAGAAAGCTAGAAATAGAAATACCATATGATCCAGCAATCCCACTCCTAGGAATATATCCTAGAGAAATAGGAGTCATCACAGGAATAGACATAAGAACACCCATGTTCATTACAGTATCGTTCACAATAGCAAAAAGATGGAAACAACCTAGATGCTCATTACCGGATGAGTGGATAAGCAAACTGTGGTACATACACACAATGGAGTATTAAACAATGATAAAGAACAACGATGAATCTGTGAAGCGTATCATAACGTGGATGAATCTGAATCTGGAGTGCATTATGCTGAGTGAAATAAGTTAATCACAAAAGGACAAATATTGTATGAGACCACTATTGTACTGAAAAGGTTTATACAGAAAAAGAAACAATCTTTGATGGTTACGAGGGAAGGGAGGGGGACTGCAGAAACACTAAATAGACAATTCCTAAGTGGTATCTTTGGTGAAGGGAAAGGCAGTAAACAATATTGGGGAAGCCAGCACAATTTGTAGAAGGCAAGGCCAGGGAAGCTCCACTGACATATCCAAACTCCCTGAGGGACCAAATGACTGGGCTGAAGGCTGTGGGGACCATGGTCTCGGGTAATGTCTAGCTCAATTGGCATCACATAGTTTATAAAGAAAATGTTCTACATTCTATTTTGCAGAGTAGCGTCTGGAGTCGTAAAGTCTGTAAGTGGCCATCTAGGATACTCCACTGGTATCACCCCTTCAGGAGCAAGGAAGAATGAAGAAAACTAAAGACATAAGAGAAAGATTATTCCAAAGGAGTAATGGACCACATCTATGATGGCCTCCACCGGTTTGAGTCCAGTACAACTAGATGGTGCCTGGCTACCACCACTGCGTGCTCTGACAGGGATCACAATAGAGAGTCATGGACAGAGCTGGAGAAAAACGAAGAACAAAATTCTAACTTAAAAGGGAAGACAGGAGAGGCGGGGCCAAGATGGCTGACTAGGTAGAAGCTACCTCGGATCCCTCTTGTGACAAAGACTCAGAAAAACAAGTGAATCGATCACATACATGACAATCTACGAACGCTGACCATCAAACACAGATCTAAAGAGTTGACCTGAGTGACAGAGACTGAGAACAAACAACCACGGGGAAGCAGCGACTATTTTCAGACCCTGGAGCCTGCGTCCCAGTCAGGAAACCTTGGTGCCAGGCTTTGGACTGGGCGCAGGGGATCTGAGCATGGCATCCTGAGAGGGCACAAATATGGGGCGCAGCCCTAGCCCCCTGAACTGACCTCAGGGGAAGCCCAGCCAGTGCATGCAGGCAGTGCAGCGACACGGCTGACAGGAGGAGAAGTCACCGGGAGGCAGCAACTGGTTTTGGAGCCAGAAGTGCGGCATCCCAGCCAGGGAACCTTGGCACTGGGCTGTGGACTGGGAGCAGAGGAACTAACTGTGGCTTCTGAGACAGCACAAGCACGGGTCACGGGCCTGACCCTCGGGGGCAATCTCTACCCAGCCAGCACACATAGAAGAGACGCCCCTTGGGAATCTCAGATAAAATAGTCATCCCAAGCAAGATAAGTAACTTTTGTCTATATTTCGGGGTGTTACTCTCTCCTGTTTTTCTGAACCCTCCCCTCCCCTTCCCAGGCGGCTTCATTAACATTGGAATTTCCTGAGCCAGAGGGAGAACTGCTCCGTGGTTTTTCTTTCCCTTTTTTTTTTGGTCTTTTCCTAACCCATTCTTCTGGCCTGAGAGAAGCAACCACAAAAAACCCAGGGACCAAAAATCCTTCCCTAATTGGACTGAAAGCACAGAACCAGCTCTAGCCAAGCATATGTGATCCACAGTCTGGAGCTTTCATCCCTACAGGGAACAAGGTGGCTATTATAATGCAAAGGCATTTCTGATAGGGATCTGACTGCATTTTTTTTTTAGCGGATTTACTGCAAAGACAAGTTTCCCAGGTCTGATACCTCTGCATATTCAACAGAGCCCTCACTGACCCACCACAGGGAACTGAGGGCTGAAGCTCCCCCCAGACCACCTAGCCTCCTGCCTTAGGGGCCTAAGGGGGGTGACACCTACCAATCTGTAGAGGTATTTGCATTGGGTGCCTAAGGTACAGCTGCAGAGCCCACCCACCAAAGTGCTTTAGGAATAGAGACGAGCCTACCTCACTGGTACTTGGCAGAAGCCTGTCAGCATCCTGCCCCCCCGGAGTGTGAACCCTTGCTGCTACTAGAATCTGGTGCACACAACTATCACCACTACTTCTCTAGGTGGATAGGTGAAAGTCTACACCACACACTTGGTGACCCAAAATCAGATTCTACTCAAGAATAGTGAATGGACTCTTAGGCTTATATATCTGGTAACAGCCCAGACCAGCTGGTAATAGGACATAACTGACTCAAGGGCTACAACAATCAAGACAGCGCAATCTAGTAGCCCATCTACGTATATTGAAAGAAAACAAAACAAGATAAGACTCAGTGAGCAAATATAAAACAAATCACTACAATATCTTAGTGATGGCTCGAAGACAGCAGTCAGTATCAAACCACATAAAGAAGCAGACCATAATTGCTTCTACAACTCCCCAAACTAAAGTATCAAAATCTTTCCCAAATGAAGATACAATCCTGGAATTGCCAGATGCAGAATATAAAAAAACTAATTTACAGAATGCTTCAAGACGTCAGGGATGACTTCAGAAATTAAATAAGGCAATCTACAGAAAAAGCCAAGGAACACACAAATAAAGCAGTTGAAGAACTCAAAAAGATTATTCAAGAACATAGTGGAAAAATTAGTAAGTTGCAAGAATCCACAGAGAGACAGCATTCAGAAACCCAAAAGATTAACAATAAAATTACACAATTAGACAATGCAATAGGAAGTCAGAGGAGCAGACTCGAGCAATTGGAATGCAGAGTGGGAAATATGGAGGACCAGGGAATTAACACCAATATAGCTGGAAAAAAATCAGATAAAACAATTTTTGAAAATGAAGAAACCCTAAGAATCATGTGGGACTCTATCAAGAAGAATAACTTGCGTGTGATTGGAGTCCCAGAACAGGGAGAGATAACAGAAAACACAGAGAGAATAGTTGAAGATCTGTTGGCAGAAAACTTCCCTGACATCATGAAAAACAAAAGGATATCCATCCAAGATGCTCATCGAACCCCATTTAAGATTGATCCAGAAACAAAATCACCAAGACATATAATCATCAAACTTGCCAAAACCAAAGATAAAGAGAAAATTTTAAAAGCAGCCAGGGATAAAAGAAAGGTCTCCTACAAAGGAGAATCAATAAGAATAAGTTCAGACTACTCAGCAGAAACCATGCAGTCAAGAAGGGAATGGGATGACATATATAGAGCACTGAAGGAGAAAAACTGCCAACCAAGGATCATATTTCCAGTAAAACTCTCTCGAAAATATGAAGGCGAAATTAAAACCTTTACAGATAGACACAAGCTTAGAGAATTTGCAAAAACCAAACCAAAGCTACAAGAAATACTAAAGGAAATTCGTCAGAAAACCAATAATATCAGACACAAGCACAACACAAGGTCACAGAACAGAACATCCTGATACCAACTCAAATAGGGAAATCACAAAAACAAATTAAGATTAATTTTAAAAAGAAAAAAATGCTCAAAACGGAATCATTGAAGTCAAAATGTAAAATCTCACAATAATCAAAAAGAGGAACTAAATACAGGTGGCATAGAACTGCCATATGGAGAGAGATACAAGGCGATATAGGACAATACAAGTCAGGTTTTTACTTAGAAAAATAGGGGTAAATATTAAGGTAACTACCAAGAGGTATAACAACTCCAGAACTCAAAATAAAAACCAAGAAAAACATAACGACTCAGCAAACACAAAGTCAAATGCTATGAAAATGAGGAACACACAATCTACAAAGAAAAACGTCTCAGCACAAAAAAGTAAGTGGAAAAATGAAATTGTCAACAACACACATAAAAAAGCATCAAAATGACACCACTAAACACATACTTATCTATAATTACACTGAATGTAAATGGACTAAATGCACCAATATAGAGACAGAGAGTCTCAGACTGGATAAAGAAACACGATCCGTCTACATGCTGCCTACAAGAGACACACCTTAGACTTAGAGACACAAACAAACTAAAACTCAAAGGATGGAAAAAAAATATCAAGCAAACAATAAGCAAAACACAGCAGGAGTAGCAATATTAATTTCTGACAAAATAGACTTTAAAGTTAAATCCACCACAAAGGATAAAGAAGGACACTACAAAATGATTAAAGGGACAATTGACCAGGAAGATATAACCATATTAAATATTTATGCGCCCAATGACAGGGCTGCAAGATACATAAAACAAAATTTAACAGAACTGAAAAGTGAGATAAACACCTCCACAATTATAGTAGGAGACTTCAACACACCACTTTCAGAGGGGGACAGGACTTCCAGTAAGAAGCTCAAAAGAGACACAGAAGACCTAATTGCTACAATCAACAAACTTGACCTCATAGACTTATACAGAACACTCCACCCAACTGCTGCAAAGTATACTTTTTTTTTCTAGCGCACATGGAACATTCTCTAGAATAGACCACATATTAGGTCATAAAACAAACCTTTGCAAAATCCAAGACATTGAAATATTACAAAGCATCTTCTCAGACCACAAGACCATAAAAGTGGAAATCTAACAGAAAAATTAGGGAAAAGAAATCAAATACTTGGAAACTGAACAATACCCTGCTCAAAAAAGGTTGGGTTATAGAAGGTATTAAGGAGGGAATAAAGAAATTCATACAATGCAACGAGAATGAAAACACTTTCTATCAAAACCTCTGGGACACAGCAAAAGCAGTGCTCAGAGGTCAATTTATACCGATAAATGCACACATACAAAAAGAAGAAAGAGCCAAAATCAGAGAACTGTCCCTACAACCTGAACAAATAGAAAGCAAACAACAAAAGAATCCATCAGGCACCAGAAGACAAATAATAAAAATTAGAGCTGAACTAAATGAATTACAGAACAGGAAAACAATTGAAAGAATTAACAAAGCCAAAAGCTGGTTCTTTGAAAAAATTAACGAAATTGATAAATCATTGACCAGACTGAGTAAAGAAATACAGGAAAGGAAACAAATAACCCGAATAAGAAATGAAATGGGCCACATCACAACAGACCCAACTGAAATTAATAGAATCACATCAGATTATTATGAAAAATTGTACTCTAACAAATTTGCAAACCTTGAAGAGATGGATGAATTCCTAGAAAAACACTACCTACCTAAACTAACACAATCAGAAGTAGAACAACTAAATGGACCCATAACAAAAAAAGAGATTGAAACGGTAATCAAAAAACTCCCAACAAAAAAAGCCCTGGCCCAGATGGCTTTACTGCAGAGTTCTACCAAACTTTCAGAGAAGAGTTAACACCACTACTACTAAAGGTATTTCAAAGCATAGAAAATGACGGAATACTACCTAACTCATTCTATGAAGCCACCGTATCCCTGATACCAAAACCAGGTAAAGACATTACAAAAAAAGAAAATTACAGACCTATATCCCTCATGAACATAGATGCAAAAATCCTCAACAAAATTCTAGCCAATAGAATCCAACAAAATATCAAAAAAAAAAAAAAATCCAGCACGACCAAGGGGGATTTATACCAGGTATGCAAGGCTGGTTTAATATTAGAAAAACCATTAATGTAATCCACCACATAAATAAAACAAAAGACAAAAACCACATGATCTTATCAATTGATGCAGAAAAGGCATTTGACAAAGTCCAACACCCATTCATGATAAAAACCCTCAGTAAAACAGGAACTGAAGGGAAATTCCTCAACATAATAAAGGGCATCTATACAAAGCCAACAGCCAACATCACTCTAAATGGAGAGAGCCTGAAAGCATTTCCCTTGAGAACGGGAACCAAACAAGGATGCCCTTTATTACCGCTCCTATTCAACATTGTGCTAGAGGTCCTAGCCAGAGCAATTAGGCTAGACAAAGAAATAAAGGGCATCCGAATTGGCATAGAGGAAGTAAAACTATCTCTATTTGTAGATGACATGATCTTCTACACAGAAAACCCTAAGGAATCCTCCAGAAAACTACTGAAACTAATAGAAGAGTTCAGCAGAGTCTCAGGTTATAAGATAAACATACAAAAATCACTTGGATTCCTCTACACCAACAAAAACAACATCGAAGAGGAAATCACCAAATCAATACCATTCACAGTAGCCCCCAAGAAGATAAAATACTTAGGAATAAATCTTACCAAAGATGTAAAAGACCTATACAAAGAAAACTACAAAATACTAGTGCAAGAAACTAAAAAGGACCTACTTAAGTGGAAAAACATACCTTCTCATGGATAGGAAGACTTAACATAGTAAAAATGTCTATTCTACCAAAAGCCATCTATACATACAATGCACTTCCGATCCAAATTCCAATGACATTTTTTAATGTGATGGAGAAACAAATCACCAACTTCATATGGAAGGGAAAGAAACCTTGGATAAGTAAAGCATTACTGAAAAAGAAGAAGAAAGTGGGAGGCCTCACTCTACCTGATTTCAGAACCTATTATACAGCCACAGCAGTCAAAACAGCCTGGTACTGGTACAACAACAGGCAAATAGACCAGTGGAATAGAATTGAGAATCCAGACAGAAATCCATCCACATATGAGCAGCTGATATTTGACAAAGGCCCAGTGTCAGTTAATTGGGGAAAAGATAGTCTTTTTAACAAATGATGCTGGCATAACTGGATACCCATTTGCAGAAAAATGAAACAGAACCGAAACCTCACACCATGCACAAAAACTAACTCCAAGTGGATCAAAGACCTAAACATAAAGACTAAAATGATAAAAATCACGGAAGAAAAAATAGGGACAACTTTAGGAGCCCTAATTCAAGGCATAAACAGAATAAAAAATTTTACCAAAAATGATGAAGAGAAACCAGATAACTGGGAGCTCCTAAAAATCAAACAGCTATGCTCATCTAAAGACTTCACCAAAAGAGTAAAAAGACCACCTACAGATTGGGAAAGAATGTTCAGTTATGACATCTTCGACCAGCGCCTGATCTCTAAAATCTATATGATTCTGTCAAAACTCAACCACAAAAAGACAAACAACCCAATCAAGAAGTGGGCAAAGGATATGAACACGCACTTCACTAAAGATGATATTCAGGCAGCTAACACATACATGAGAAAATGCTCTCGATCATTAGCCATTAGAGAAATGCAAATTAAAACTACGATGAGATTCCATCTCACTCCAACAAAGCTGGCATTAATCCAAAAAACACAAAATAATAAATGTTGCAGAGGCTGCGGAGAGATTGGAACTCTTATACACTGCTGGTGGGAATGTAAAATGGTACAACCACTTTGGAAGTCTATCTTGCGTTTTCTTAAAAAGTTAGAAATAGAACTACCATGTGACTCAGAAATCCCACTCCCTGGAATATACCGTAGAGAAATAAGAGCCTTCACGAAGAGATATATGCACACCCATGTTTATTGCAGCTCTGTTTACAATAGCAAAAAGCTGGAAGCAACCAAGGTGTCCATCAACGGATGAATGGTTAAATAAATTGTGGTATATTCACACAATGGAATACTATGCATCGATAAAGAACAGTGACGAATCTCTTAAACATTTCATAACATGGAGGAACCTGGAAGGCATTATGCTGAGTGAAATTAGTCAGAAGCAAAAGGACAAATATTGTATAAGGCCACTATTATAAGATCTTGAGAAATAGTATAAACTGAGAAGAACACATACTTTTGTGGTTACGAGGGGGGAGGGGGGAGGGAGGGAGAGGGTTATATACTGATTAGGTAGTAGATAAGAACTACTTGAGGTGAAGGGAAGGACAATACTCAATACAGGGAAGGTCAGCTCAAATGGACTGGACCAAAAGCAAAGAAGTTTCCAGGATAAACTGAATGCTTCAAAGGTCAGCAAAGTAAGGGTGGGGGTTTGGGGACTATGGCTTAAGGGGACTTCTAAGTCAATTGGCAAAATAATACTATTATGAAAACTTTCTACATCCCACTTTGAAATGTGGCATCTGGGGTCTTAAATGCTAACAAGCGGCCATCTAAGATGCATCAATGGGTCTCAACCCACCTGGAGCAAAGGAGAATGAGGAACACCAAGGTCACACGACCACTATCAGCCCAAGAGACAGAAAGGGCCACGTGAAGCAGAGACTTACATCATCCTGAGACCAGAAGAACTAGATGGTGCCCGGCCACAACCGATGACTGCCCTGACAGGGAGCACAACAGAGAACCCCTGAGGGAGCAGGAGATCAGTGGGATGCAGACCCCAAATTCTCATAAAAGACCAGACTTATGGTCTGACTGAGACTAGAGGAATCCTGGCGGTCATGGTCCCCAAACCTTCTGTTGGCCCAGGACAGGAACCATTCCCGAAGACAGCTCATCAGCCATGGAAGGGACTGGACAATGGGTTAGAGAGAGATGCTGATGAAGAGTGAGCTACTTGTATCAGGTGGACACTTGAGACTGTGATGGCATCTCCTGTCTGAAGGGGAGATAGGAGGGTAGAGAGGGTTAGAAACTGGCAAAATTATCAGAAAGGAGAGACTGGAAGGGCTGACTCATTAGTGGGAGAGAAAGTGGGAGTATGGAGTAAGGTGTATATAAGCTTATATGTGACAGACTGACTTGATTTGTAAATGTTCACTTAAAGCTCAATAAAAATTATTTTTTAAAAAAAGAATATACAAACTTAGAAATGAGATGAGGGGATAACCTGAAGGGGGAAAAAAAAAGGTTGAGTGCAGGGAACTTAAACCTCCCTTTCCACAGTGTATGAAGTGCTAACTTGGTTGACAAAATATGATGCTGAAACTACTATCCAACATGCCAACTCCAATCTTTTTTCTCAAACTGTAGGCTTCAATGCCCTATATTTTGGGAACAACATACATTATATCATCTTTTTTCCAATTTGTATATTCTCTGCAGTGCACCATTGTCTTATTTTCCTTTTATTAGGTTATTACAAATCATCTCTGAAAAGAGACATACTGAAAGCTTTCTGAGAAGCTGCAGATCAAAACTAAGTACAATAGTTTGATAAGAATGGTTACGGTCTTTTAGGAGTACTCCTGATACTTTCAACATATGTATTGGTTGGTCACTTAGCAGTTTTAGAGCGATCTCAATATACGAAACACCCTGAGCATTATTTACAAGGATTGGACCTCTTCTAGGACATCTTTTTATAGTTATACATTAAATATGTTTTAATTATTACTGTTCTTTGTAATAAAACATTTTCTTAGAAGAACATGCTTAGTTTGGAAAAACTGGAATTAAAAATATCATATATGAGAAAAGGGCTTAAAAATACATTTAGTTCTGTAGAATGAGATAGGCATTCTTACTCCTCTTTCATGAAAATATGCGGTTCTACTTCAATGATGGAAACCCTGGTGGTATAGTGGTTAAGTGTTATGACTGTTAACCAAAAGATCAGCAATTTGAATCCACCAGGCTCTCCTTGGAAACTCTATGGGGCAGTTCTACTCTGTCCTATAGGGTCACTATGAGTTGGAATTGACTTGACGGCAATGGGTTTGGGCTTTATTTCAAAGACACATCAGGGAAAAAGTAACAGATTCAAATCCAAGACATTTTACAGCATATTACTTAAATCTTTTGTTCTTCCTTGTGTGGGTCAAGAGATATGCAAATTACTGAGATTTTATGTCAGTTCTCCTGGTAAGGGATTTAAGATAATTATTTTATTTCATTACTACAAAAATGCTGAAATATGAGTTAAATAATTTCCTTTAAAGAGATAAAAATTTAAGAAATGTATAGACATAAGATTCAAACCCAATTTATTTGACTTTAAAGAGCTTATATCTAACCATTACTCTTGCCTCCCTAAGAACTTAATTGTTAATTAGTAGTGAAAAATCTCAGGCTTTTTATGTACAGAAAATTACGTTTTGTGTACTTGCTGTTTTTTAGGGGGGTGGAGGGAGTTGAAAAATAAAAGTCAATGAAGGTACAAACACAATCCAGTTAAGGAATCCTAAAAAAAAAAAAGTATTATTTAAAATAAAAATAACAAGTGTCACAAGAAATTTGGTTTATGTGGTTAACCTTATGGAGGATATAAAAGCAGGGCTTTAACTGCTACCATACACAAAAATTAATTGCGGATGGATTAAGAACTTGAATGTTAACTTTAAAAAATAAATAAAGGACTACAAAGACAAACAAACAACAAAAAACAAGACAGGACTTGATAGCCAGACAGAGATGGGAGAAACCCTGAAAGTATGACCCCTGGACACCATTTCAGCTCAGTAATGAAGTCACTCCTGAGGTTCACCCTTCAGGCAAAGATTGGACAGGCCTATCAAACAAGACTTAAAAGTTGAGAAAAGGAGGAAAACTCTGGGTATTTTAAATAATATACTATGGTTATGAAAAAGCAGGTTCTCTCCTGTAATTAGGGTTTTTTTTTTTTTTTTTAATTGTTGAGGGCCAATCATCCATTTACTTAGTGACATTTCCAAATTATTTCCGCAAAGCTTGTATTCCTTGTCATGTCTGGCCACGGAAGTTTCTGTTCTGTTATCTCAATGAGTGAGTTCATGATCTCACAGTGATTTCTTTAAATGCTTGTACCCAAAAAGAAAAAATAATACTCTCCCAGTCTTTGCAGATTGGCTCCGAACTGGGACATCCTTTCAATGCTAACACAGACTGCCTAAAACTCTGCCTTGGCATTCGCTTCCTGTTTGCATGGAGCCCAAAGATCAGCCAGAGGTGCAAGCCTAAGGCCTTGTCAGTATTTTTTTTTTTTATGAGCATGTCTCCATCCTTAGGCATGCACATTACACTTCAGATTCCTCAGTATGTATGGTAGCCCTTCGCAGTCCTTATTCCACCAACAATCTTCCTCCCAGACTTCTTTTTTTCCAAGGTTTTGGATCTCTGTTTTCTCTGTCCTCCATCCTTTGACCCAGAAGGGAGGACCATTTCTTGGAGCTTTGTACTCCTCAATTTCCATCATACATTTGTTGTTGTGTGCTGTTGAGTCAATTCCAACTCATAACTGACCCTACAGGACAGAGTAGAACTTTGGTCTGTGCCACCTTGAATGTGTGCTCTCTAGGTACATTTTTCCTCCAACCACTCTGAATCTGCTACCAGCGGATATGTGAGTGAGGAAATCAAATTCTATCTCTGGCGGCAGTGTCACAGGTCACTACGTAGACTCAGGCTAACCTTGACTGTCTTCTGCCCCAGGCAAGGGCCTTCATCCTTCAAAGGAAATGATGACATGTGGGCACTGGCAGACATTATATTTTGAATCAACACAGGGGTCTGGCTGAGGGTCAATAGGCCAGGTGGCTAGGTAAAGGCCGAGTGGGTGGGGCTAAGGTTTCTTTCCCAATCACCATGGAGACAGCCACAGGAAGGCTGGGTGGAACTTCTGATGGGACATGTCACAAACACTGAGCCAAGAGGAGAGGTCCGGTCTAACTGGCCAGTTCAGCAGAGTCCTCCATTTTGTCCATGGACACTCAATGGCCTCTTCTGGTTTGGCCACAGGAATTGAGCACATCAGGGAATATCTTCACAGGTGGAAACCCCTGATGTGGACAGGTTCAAGACACTGGGAGAGCAGGCCAGGTACCTGCACTCTACTTACTTGATATCAGTAGACATGGTGACCTCGATTAGCATCTATGGTCTCTCTCTGGATGTGTTCATTTGGAGAAATCTCTTCATTCTACCCCTGAGAAACATCATGAGTGCCTGAGAGAGAGAATGGAGATGAAAGGGGGAAGTCTTTTGGCTGTACCGGTTCCCCATGGCCAGAGAATATGAGGTAGTCTATCGGGATGGTCTTAGATACTGATGATTGACATGGGAAATACACCACGGGTAGACCCTGGCCAGGTGGAGCTTGTGGGCAGATGCAAGCCCCTCTGGCGACTACTAATTCTGCTGATACGTAGTACGGTGGAAAACCCCGCCAAGTGGAAAGGGTAGATAAGATTGACCGATACCAGCCAGGGGCCTCTCCTGAGACTAAAGATCCCAACCTGGTCTCAACCTCACCACCTCAGCACACACTATGTCTGCACATATAATTCTGCCTTTATCTCTGAATGTTTTATGCTACTAGGAAAAAAAGCATGCCACTCAGCCAAAGGTAGTTCCGAGAAAATGAAGTGAAACTGCCATTTTCAAATGTTTGCTCTGTACGTGTCCCCTGCCTCTGGTGGAACAGGGTGTAGCTGGCCTCCGAAGACAAGGCCGAAACCCTGGCAGCCAGGGCCCCAGCAGTCCAGAGGCTTCTGGACGTGGGGATGTGGATGACCTGTTTGCCACATACAGGAGGGAGTCTTGGGCCCTAGACTGGCTCACCATTCAATTCTACGTAGCCCAGTAAGGTCACTGGCCCTTGGCTGGTGCCTCATTGAATGTGTGCTCTCTAGCGATATTTCTCCTCCTGTCATGATCATTCTGCCACCAGGGGATATGTGAATGTCAAAGTCACCGTCTATCACTGGCAGCAGTGTCACAAGTCACTAGAGATCGAGGCACAAGCTGACCTTAGCTGTCTCTGTCCCAGGAAAGGGCCCGAACCCTTTGTTCCAGACGGTGACACCTCTGCCCTGGTGGACATTAATTCTGACAACACAGAGCACGGGGTGAGGGTCAGCAGGCCATGCAGGCTGAGTGAACATCGGGTGGGCGAAGCTAAGGCTTGTTTGCTATCACCAAGGAGACAAGCCTCAGAAGAGTGGGAGGAGCTTCTGATGGGCTAGCTGACAACTACTGAGCCAACGGTAGAGATCTGGCCCACCTGGCGGATGATACAGGGCCCTCCATTGTCACCTGTGACACAGTGGCCACCTCTGGCTGTGGCCAAAGGATTTCACCACACCCTGGGAAAGGCAATTCAGGCAGATGGGAGCCCCTGATGTGGACAGGTTCAGGGCATTGGCAGAGCATACCAGGTACCTGTTTTCCACTTTTCTGAGAGTATCAGTAGGCAAGACAGCCCCACTCAGCTTCTCTTACCTCTCTCTGTCTCTCTCTGGATGTGTTAATTCTGGGAACTCTCTTTATTCTACCCCTGAGACACATCACAGCTTGGAGTGCCTGAAAGAGTGCCTAGAGACAAAAGACCAAAGGGGGAAGGCCTCTGGCTGTACTGGTTGCTCATGGGCAGAGAAAGGCAGATAGTCTATCTGGAAAGTCTAAATAGTAGTGATTGATGAGGGAGCTACACCACGGGCGGACCCTGGCCAGGTGAAGCTTGCTCACAGGTGGAAGCCTCTCCGGAGACTACTTATTCCAATGACAGCTTGTATGGAAACACCCAGGCAAGTGGAAGGGGCAGAAAACATTAATACATACCTTCCAGACACCTATCCTGGGTCAGAAGATCCCACCCTGACCTCCATCTTGTCATCTTCTCAGCACACACCTCCATGCACACATCAAATCCGCCTTTCGCCATGAACACCTTCACCCGCTAGGAAACACTTCAGCCACTCAGTCAAAGGAGATTACAGGCAAAATCATGCAAAACGAGCATTTTCAAATTGTGCCATCTGCTCGTCCACAGCCTCCGGTGGCACACTGCATATGCATCAGGTTTGCCAGGACAATGCCGAAATCCTGGCAGCCAGGGTCCCAGTAGTCCAGAGTCTATGGATGTGGGGATGTGGATGGCATGTTTGCAACCTACAACAGGGAGCCCTGGGCCCTAGTGAGGTTGAAACTTGAGCTCCACAATGTGTACTATCTTCCTTTGCCTTTGGCCCGTGTCGCCTCGAATGTGTGCTCTCTAGGTACATTTCTTCTTCAACCACTCTGAATCTGCTGCCAGTGGATATGTGAGTGTGGAAATCAGTATCACTAGCAGCAGTGTCACAGGTCACTAGGTATCTAGGCTCAGGCTGACCTTGGCTGTCTTCTGCCCCAGGAAAGATCCCTAATCGTTCAAACTAAATGAAGACACATGGGCACTGGCCGTCATCATTTTTTTCATCAACACAGGGGCTGGGTGAGGGTCAACAGGCCAGGTGACCAGGTGAAGGCCGAGTGGGTGGGGCTACAGTTTGTTTCCAATCACCATGGAGACAGCCACAGAAAGTCTGGGTGGAACTTCTGATAGGACGCCACACGAACACTGAGCCAGTAAGAGAGGTGCGGCCTAACTGGCCAGTTCAGAAGAGTCCTATGTTTTGTCCATGGACGCTCAACGGCCTCTCCTGGCTTTGGCCACAGGAATTGAACATACCCAGGGAATATCTTCACAGGTGCCACCCCTGGATGTGAACAAATACTATCTCTCTATG